>NC_069505.1:104410562-104710562 GCF_027579735.1 Bombina bombina | reverse complement strand
GTATGTATCCTGGTGTCTACGTGTTAGAAGGAGGTGAGAGGTAGATGTCCTGTGTCTGTGTGTTAGAAGGAGGTGTGAGGTACATGTCCTGTGTCTGTGTGTAAGAAGGAGGTGAGAGGTATGTATCCTGGTGTCTTCGTGTTAGAAGGAGGTGAGAGGTACATGTCCTGGTGTCTGTGTGTTAGAAGGAGGCGAGAGGTACATGTCCTGGTGTCTGTGTGTTAGAAGGAGGTGAGAGGTACGTGTCCTGGTGTCTGTGTGTTAGAAGGAGGCGAGAGGTACGTGTCCTGGTGTCTGTGTGTTAGAAGGAGGCGAGAGGTACGTGTCCTGTGTCTGTGTGTAAGAAGGAGGCGAGAGGTACATGTCCTGGTGTCTGTGTGTTAGAAGGAGGTGAGAGGTACATGTCCTGTGTCTGTGTGTAAGAAGGAGGCGAGAGGTACATGTCCTGTGTCTGTGTGTAAGAAGGAGGCGAGAGGTACATGTCCTGGTGTCTGTGTGTTAGAAGGAGGTTAGAGTTATGTATCCTGGTGTCTACGTGTTAGAAGGAGGTGAGAGGTACATGTCCTGTGTCTGTGTGTAAGAAGGAGGCGAGAGGTACATGTCCTGTGTCTGTGTGTAAGAAGGAGGTGAGAGGTACATGTCCTGTGTCTGTGTGTAAGAAGGAGGCGAGAGGTACATGTCCTGTGTCTGTGTGTAAGAAGGAGGTGAGAGGTACATGTCCTGTGTCTGTGTGTAAGAAGGAGGCGAGAGGTACATGTCCTGTGTCTGTGTGTAAGAAGGAGGTGAGAGGTATGTATCCTGGTGTCTACGTGTTAGAAGGAGGTGAGAGGTAGATGTCCTGTGTCTGTGTGTAAGAAGGAGGCGAGAGGTACATTTCCTGTGTCTGTGTGTAAGGAGGTGAGAGTTAGGTGTCTGGTTTTCTTTGCGTTAGGAGGTGAGAAGTATGTGTCCTTCTGTCTTTGTGTTAGAAGAAGGTGAGTGGTATGTGTCCTGGTGTACGTGTATTAGAACAAGGTGAAAGGTGAATGTCTTGATGTCTGTGTATTAGCAGGAGGCGAGATGTACACTTCCTGATGTCCGAGTATTAAAAGGAGGCGGGAGGTAAGTGTCCTGGTGTCCACGTGTTAGGAGGTGGTGAGAGGTATGTATCCTGGTGTCTACGTGTTGGAAGGAGGTGAGAGGAACATGTCCTGGTGACTGTGTGTTAGAAGGAGGCGAGAGGTACATGTCCTGGTGTCTGTGTGTTAGAAGGAGGCGAGAGGTACGCGTCCTGTGTCTGTGTGTAAGAAGGAGGCAAGAGGTACGTGTCCTGCGTCTGTGTGTAAGAAGGAGGCGAGAGGTATGTATTCTGGTGTCTGCGTGCTAGAAGGAGGTGAGAGGTATGTATCCTGGTGTCTGCGTATTAGAAGGAGGTGAGAGGTAGATGTCCAGTGTCTGTGTGTAAGAAGGAGGCGAGAGGTACGTGTCCTGAGACTGCAGGTTAGGAGGTGAGAGGTATGTATCCTGTGTCTGCGTGTTAGAAAGAGGTGAGAGGTACATTTCCTGTGTCTGTGTGTAAGAAGGAGGCGAGAGGTACATTTCCTGTGTCTGTGTGTAAGAAAGAGGCGAGAGGTATGTATCCTGGTGTCTGCGTGTTAGAAGGAGGTGAGAGGTACATGTCCTGTGTCTGTGTGTAAGAAGGAGGCGAGAGGTACATTTCCTGTGTCTGTGTGTAAGAAAGAGGCGAGAGGTATGTATCCTGGTGTCTGCGTGTTAGAAGGAGGTGAGAGGTAGATGTCCTGTGTCTGTGTGTAAGAAGGAGGCGAGAGGTACATGTCCTGTGTCTGTGTGTAAGAAGGAGGTGAGAGGTATGTATCCTGGTGTCTACGTGTTAGAAGGAGGTGAGAGGTAGATGTCCTGTGTCTGTGTGTAAGAAGGAGGCGAGAGGTACATGTCCTGTGTCTGTGTGTAAGAAGGAGGTGAGAGGTATGTATCCTGGTGTCTACGTGTTAGAAGGAGGTGAGAGGTAGATGTCCTGTGTCTGTGTGTAAGAAGGAGGCGAGAGGTACATTTCCTGTGTCTGTGTGTAAGAAGGAGGCGAGAGGTACATTTCCTGTGTCTGTGTGTAAGAAAGAGGCGAGAGGTATGTATCCTGGTGTCTGCGTGTTAGAAGGAGGTGAGAGGTACATGTCCTGTGTCTGTGTGTAAGAAGGAGGCGAGAGGTACATTTCCTGTGTCTGTGTGTAAGAAAGAGGCGAGAGGTATGTATCCTGGTGTCTGCGTGTTAGAAGGAGGCGAGAGGTACATGTCCTGTGTCTGTGTGTAAGAAGGAGGTGAGAGGTATGTATCCTGGTGTCTACGTGTTAGAAGGAGGTGAGAGGTAGATGTCCTGTGTCTGTGTGTAAGAAGGAGGCGAGAGGTACATGTCCTGTGTCTGTGTGTAAGAAGGAGGTGAGAGGTATGTATCCTGGTGTCTACGTGTTAGAAGGAGGTGAGAGGTACATGTCCTGGTGTCTGTGTGTTAGAAGGAGGCGAGAGGTACATGTCCTGGTGTCTGTGTGTTAGAAGGAGGTGAGAGGTACGTGTCCTGGTGTCTGTGTGTTAGAAGGAGGCGAGAGGTACGTGTCCTGGTGTCTGTGTGTTAGAAGGAGGCGAGAGGTACGTGTCCTGTGTCTGTGTGTAAGAAGGAGGCGAGAGGTACATGTCCTGGTGTCTGTGTGTTAGAAGGAGGTGAGAGGTACATGTCCTGTGTCTGTGTGTAAGAAGGAGGCGAGAGGTACGTGTCCTGTGTCTGTGTGTAAGAAGGAGGCGAGAGGTACATGTCCTGGTGTCTGTGTGTTAGAAGGAGGTTAGAGGTATGTATCCTGGTGTCTACGTGTTAGAAGGAGGTGAGAGGTACATGTCCTGTGTCTGTGTGTAAGAAGGAGGCGAGAGGTACATGTCCTGTGTCTGTGTGTAAGAAGGAGGCGAGAGGTACGTTTCCTGTGTCTGTGTGTAAGAAGGAGGCGAGAGGTACGTGTCCTGTGTCTGTGTGTAAGAAGGAGGTGAGAGGTATGTATCCTGGTGTCTACGTGTTAGAAGGAGGTGAGAGGTAGATGTCCTGTGTCTGTGTGTAAGAAGGAGGCGAGAGGTACATTTCCTGTGTCTGTGTGTAAGGAGGTGAGAGTTAGGTGTCTGGTTTTCTTTGCGTTAGGAGGTGAGAAGTATGTGTCCTTCTGTCTTTGTGTTAGAAGAAGGTGAGAGGTATGTGTCCTGGTGTACGTGTATTAGAACGAGGTGAAAGGTGAATGTCTTGATGTCTGTGTATTAGCAGGAGGCGAGATGTACACTTCCTGATGTCCGAGTATTAAAAGGAGGCGGGAGGTAAGTGTCCTGGTGTCCACGTGTTAGGAGGTGGTGAGAGGTATGTATCCTGGTGTCTACGTGTTGGAAGGAGGTGAGAGGAACATGTCCTGGTGACTGTGTGTTAGAAGGAGGCGAGAGGTACATGTCCTGGTGTCTGTGTGTTAGAAGGAGGCGAGAGGTACGCGTCCTGTGTCTGTGTGTAAGAAGGAGGCAAGAGGTACGTGTCCTGCGTCTGTGTGTAAGAAGGAGGCGAGAGGTATGTATTCTGGTGTCTGCGTGCTAGAAGGAGGTGAGAGGTATGTATCCTAGTGTCTGCGTATTAGAAGGAGGTGAGAGGTAGATGTCCAGTGTCTGTGTGTAAGAAGGAGGCGAGAGGTACGTGTCCTGAGACTGCAGGTTAGGAGGTGAGAGGTACGTGTCCTGTGTCTGCGTGTTAGAAAGAGGTGAGAGGTATGTATCCTGGTGTCTGCGTGTTAGAAGGAGGTGAGAGGTACATGTCCTGTGTCTGTGTGTAAGAAGGAGGCGAGAGGTACATTTCCTGTGTCTGTGTGTAAGAAAGAGGCGAGAGGTATGTATCCTGGTGTCTGCGTGTTAGAAGGAGGTGAGAGGTAGATGTCCTGTGTCTGTGTGTAAGAAGGAGGCGAGAGGTACATGTCCTGTGTCTGTGTGTAAGAAGGGGGTTTAAGGTATGTATCCTGGTGTCTACGTGTTAGAAGGAGGTGAGAGGTACATGTCCTGTGTCTGTGTGTAAGAAGGAGGCGAGAGGTACATGTCTTGTGTCTGTGTGTAAGAAGGAGGTGAGAGGTATGTATCCTGGTGTCTGCGTGTTAGAAGGATGGGAGAGGTAGATGTCCTGTGTCTGTGTGTAAGAAGGAGGCGAGAGGTACGTTTCCTGTGTCTGTGTGTAAGAAGGAGGTGAGAGGTACGTGTCCTGAGTTTGCAGGTAAGAAGGAGGTGAGAGGTACATGTCCTGAGTCTGCAGGTTAGGAGGTGAGAGGTACGTGTCCTGTGTCTGCGTGTTAGAAGGAGGTGAGAGGTACGTGTCCTGTGTCTGCAAGTTAGAAGGAGGTCAGAGGTGCATGTCCTGATGTCTACATGTTAGAAGGAGGTGATAGGTACGTGTCCTAAGTCTGCAGGTTAGAAGGAGGTGAGAGGTACGTGTCCTAAGTCTGCAGGTTAGAAGGAGGTGAGAGGTACGTGTCCTAAGTCTGCAGGTTAGAAGGTGAGAGGTACGTGCCCTGAGTCTGCAGGTAAGAAGGAGGTGAGAGGTACGTGCCCTGAGTCTGCAGGTAAGAAGTAGGTGAGAGGTACGTGTCCTGAGTCTGCAGGTTAGAAGGAGGTGAGAGGTAAGTGTCCTGTGTCTGCGTGATAGAAGGTGAGAGGTACGTGTCCTTAGTCTGCATGTTAGGAGGTGAGAGGTACGTGTCCTGAGTCTGCAAGTTAGGAGGTGAGAGGTACGTTTCTTGTGTCTGCGTGTTAGAAGGAGGTGAGAGGTATGTGCCGAGCCTGCAGGTTAGAAGGAGGTGAGAGGTACGTGTCCTGAGTCTGCAGGTTAGAAGGAGGTGAGAGGTACGTGTCCTGTGTCTGCATGTTAGGAGGTGAGAGGTACGTGTCCTGTGTCTGCATGTTAGGAGGTGAGAGGTACGTGTCCTGTGTCTGCATGTTAGGAGGTGAGAGGTACGTGTCCTGTGTCTGCATGTTAGGAGGTGAGAGGTGCGTGTCCTGAGTCTGCATGTTAGGAGGAGGTGAGAGGTGCATGTCCTGATGTCTATGTGTTAAGAGAAAAGATATATGTCCTGATGCCAGTGTATTAAGACATGTGAACTATCCTGGTGTTTGTTGATACACATGTATGAATATACCTTATCTAGAATTGACCACTAAACTCTATTCTCATGGATTTCAGGCTTGTTAAGTAATAAACTATTATGGCCCTGTTCTATTTTATCATATCCATACCTGAGGGTGACTCACTGGCTTCACCTTGCACTTCCACCCTTGATAAAGGTGAGTCTGGAGCCCCTCTGTCCAACATAGTTCGCTCCTCCTCTTCTTCACCACCTGACTCTTGCATAAAAGTCATTGAGGGAGGGGGTTCAGGTGTCAAACATTGTTCATCTGACTGAACTTCCTCACACTTGATCTCCATCAACTCAGGATGTTGTGTATGATTGAAGGTTGGGTAGTGGGGTTGGAAGCCATCTGAGAGTGGACCCTGCAACATGTTCTGGGGCAGCACCCCTATGGGCCCCAGGGTGCCATATGACAAGGTTGGACGGTGGGTCAGCACTCTGTCCATGACTTCAAAGAATTTCCAAGCTCTTCCTCCACGAAGTGTCTTGCTGTTATCCTTTAAACGTCGATATTCAAGCTTCATTTTCTTTATCTTCTCTCTGCACTGATCTCCTGTCCGGTGGATCCCCTTTTCCCTTAGAACCTCTGCAATCCTGTTAAATACATGTTGGTTACGTAGACAGCTCTCCAGTTCCATCTGTACAGAGTCATTAGCCCAGAGTTGGAGAAGTTCAACTACCTCAGGGTCCGACCAGTTGCTGCCCCGCTCATACTTTTTACCCCGGAAATCCATATCCCAATGGCAAAATAAATGGAATGAGGTATATTAAAATAAAACAATACCTATGATAACCCAAAGGAAAAGTCACTGTGACTAATACAAAAGGAATGTGTCCCTATACCTCACTCTTATCTAGGAACATCCTAGAATATAAAGCCATTATGTTGATTATTGTGACATGATTAATCTCAAGGATTTTGTAATGTAGTAAAACCCAGATGGATCACATATATTAAAATCTTGTATTGATAAACTCATTGGGCTACTCCAATTGTGTCTGTAATCAGTAAAGTGTAGTATTAATAGCTATTATTTCATTTGGTTATTAAAGGGCAGAACAAAGTATTCCAGGACATAACAAGAAAGGAGGTAATAAGGAGTAAAGTCCACTGAGCTAACTAGAGCGACCAAAACTCTCAGGATGTGACCATAGAGACCAACACCCCTAGTAGGTGACTATATTTCAAGGACTAACAAACCAGGAAGTTGCAAGCGGTAACTATCACCCTTATTACTAAGTACAGAAAATGATGGCTGTGGGGTATGTAATGGGGCTAATGTCTATGCTTGTCCCTGAATAACTATATATTTGGTTCGGGTTACATTGCAATATAACCCTTTGTGTAATGGTTTAGACTAGTAATCCCTTTAGCGTTATCACAATTTATGTCTCGGATCACATGTGAGCCGCTTTTAGTCCGATACAAATTCAGATCGGATGGCAGTCCAGTTCTGTCCCTGTTTATTATTGTTCGGTCCGGCTCTAGCACGGTTGCTCCCGGCAATTATCCCGGCTTGGCCCAGCTTGGCTCGGCAGCTCTAGGGCAGCTGAACGTTTCACATCCGGGTCCGTGCACATGCGTGCTGTCCTTATTCCGGGATAACTTTGGACCGTGTCAGTCAGAGTGCAGCCACCACCCCCGCTGCACAACGCATAGGGACAAGTTAGGGGAGGGAGATTACATCTGTTCTGGCAGTACTGGAGTCATACGCAGGTTAGGTTAGGCAAGAGCACAGATAGGAAAAGGGGAGGCACGGGTTATACCCGGTATTGTAGGGGGAGGGTCTGCAAAGGTATTAGTAATGGGGGAAGGGGCGGCATGAAGGAGACACAGAACTTGAGGGTGTACTATGGGGAAGGGGCTTCAGTAGGAAATAGACAAATACTACTGCGGAGGTACTACTACAGGGGTTTTTGTGAGAGATGAGTAGTGCTGCTGCTGCTACAGGTGTAGTGCTGGGGACTTCAGTGCTGGCACAGATGGTAGGGGGTCTTCAATAGGTGTGTTTTTGCATATGTTAGTTACTGAGGGTTTCCGCCTAATTTATAAAATGGAATTTAGATAAGGGAGTGAATTATGGCAGTTTGGGACTTTAGTGGGAGGTGGATATTGCTGCAGAGGGGTGGACCAGGATGCTGTAGTGGCAGGTGGCAATATGGCTTTATAAGGCTTCAGTCGCAGGTCACGGTGGGCATTGCTGCTGTAGAGGGTTACAGTGGAAGGTGAGTACTTCTGCCTGCAGAGAGTTTGAGTGGAAGGTGGGCACTGCTGCTGTAGAAAGTTTCAGTGGAAGGTGGGGACTGCTGCTGCAGATGGATTTAGTGGAAGGTGGGCACTGCTGCTGCAGAGGGATTAAAGGGACAGTATACACTCATTTTCATATAACTGCATGTAATAAGCTAGCACTACTATAAATAATAAGATTCACAGATACTGATATAAAAATCCAGTATAAAACTGGTTAAAAACGTACTCATAAGCTCTCAGCTTAGCTCTGTTGAAAAGGTAGTTGGAAAGCCCACTGCAAGTGGGAAATAAGACACTCCCCCTTCTTTTGCAAATGAAAAGACCCTTTACACAAACAGAAGCAAGCTGAAGTAGGTGTATGTCGGTATTCACATAAAACTTTGGGGCTTGGTTAGGAGTCTGAAAATCAGAGCAATTTTATTTAAAAATAAGTAAAACTATACATTTAAAAAAAAAAAAAAAACTTTATGGGCTATATAAATAGATCATCTACAAAACATTTATGCAAAGAAAAAAATGAGTGTATAATGTCCCTTTAAGTGGAAGGTGGGCATTGCTGCTGCAGAGGGATTTAGTAGAATGTGGGCACTGCCACTGCAGAGGGATTTAGTGGAATGTGGGCACTGCAGAGGGATTTAGTAAAAGGTTGGCACTGCTGCTGCAGAGAGTTTCAGTAGAAGGTGGGCAGTGCCGCTGCAATGGGTTTCAGAGGAAGATGTGCACTGCTGCTGATGATGGAGAGGGCAGTGAGGTGAGCATTGCTGCTATAGTGGGAAGAAGGCAGTCCTGTAGAGGGTAAGGACAGGGGCAGAACTACCATTATCATTGGTGCAGCAGGTGCAGTGGCACTAGGGCCCAAGGCCTTGGGAGGATCCCTAGAAGCCAGTCTATACGTAGGTGTAAGCAAAATATGTACAATCCTAATGCAGGGGGAACTTTTAATAGTGCAGCTCCACCTATCTATTTATACTGATTATACAGAGCACCATGTATATCATTACTATTGCTTACTACTGAGTTACCTTTGGGGGCCCAAAAAATATTTGCATCAGGGCCCTCTGTTGAGTAGGTCCGCTACTGGGTAAGGGGCAAGGATACTCAAAGAATGCCAATATGTAAGCGTACTGCAGGGAGAGAGTTGAAGGGGTACTTCATTTGTATTAAATTAAAGGGACATAAAACAAGTTAGGATAGAGACAAAATATAATAATATTTACTTTAATTACTTTACCTGCAAATTTATACTGCTGTGCCTCGCCATTAACCCTTTATTTTTAGTTTCTGAACTGTAAAGCTCTAACTCCCCCCACACATTTCCGTCTATGGCTGTATCTATATCTATTGTTGTTTTTGGTAGAATGCAAAAGTGCATAGGGATTATCTGCTGGAGCATGCCTAGAAGCTGTGAACTCAGTTGAAATACAATGCCTGTTTCTAAACACTGATAAGAGGGGTGGAGTTGGCTGCTCCAGGCAGCTTAGCTATGTAATTCATTTTGCTTATTTTTGAAAATTATTTTATAATACTTGCCAGCAGTTTTTAAACAAATTTTTTATGCAGACTATTTTTGATTCATTAGGCCTTTTAGTATATGCACAGATCTTAACCTGTTTTATGTCCCTTTAAAGGAGGACAGAGTACTGGAGGAGATCTGGCAATTATGAGAAGCAGGGTAGGCAGACTTTTTGAAGGGTGGGAAATAAAGACAAAGGGCCCGATTCTCTAAAGCTCTCTGGTTTGGCGAAATTCAATAAAAGGCCTTGTCAGTATTATGAGGCCCTTCAGGGATTGTTTTAAAGGCCCCTTTGTCTTTGAGAACTGTATATCTCTAATTAAGGGGAGTTAATTATGCTTTATGTAAAGGAGCGAAACAAACTTTACAATATGTCAGTATTTAGCCGGGTTATAATACAATTTATTTAATAATTATTCTTTAAAATAAACCCCAATTAAAATGCATATATGAAACAATTAAAATCAATATTTATTCCTAAATTCTCTACGATAACTTGAAGTTATAAACACATTGAATTATATTTATAGAAACCAGATTATGAATCCAATGATACATCCATATGCTGTTATAATATTCTATACAAAGATCCTAAAAATATACCTTTACAATTTACCTTATTCACAATATTCACATTAAAATACCACAATAAAATACTAGAATCTTCTGTTATTAACCAATAACTCTAGTTCAGTGCCCAATATGGATTACCAATTTACTATACTTAATTAATAACTACATGGGATTTAATCACAATAACCAGTTTATGTACATCTCTGAAAGAGTTCACTATAATGACTGACTAATAAATCTGGAGTGTAAAACCCTGTTTAGTAAATAAATTATTTGTATCTACAATAAGGCAAGTTCTAAAATATATATAGTTGCAAATATAAATTACTTACCACTAAATATGACTAGTTAAACTATATAAGACTATGAACATGAGCTTAAATTTAACAGCTTCAATTAGACAAACAACAATGAATGTATTTGCGTTTAAAATATCAAATTATAGTCCTTGTCATACATTATCACATGAGCCAATTTAATATTCCAGCTTTTTCAAATAGATTCAGGTCACCTGATATGGAGAAAGGTATTGCAATATGGATCAGGAAGTTAGTCCCAGATTTTGCTTAAAGTGACTGTCCCAAAATGGCAGCAATGTTATTAGTCAAGATTTCAGCAAACAAAAAGAGCTCTTCTATCCTCTTGCATGAGGTTATATCACGTGGTAATCCCCACTCTTTTTTTTATTTATTCTAATCATCAGTGAACCTTTTTGGCTACACCCCACGGCGCTTGTCTTTGGATTGGCCCTAATGGAGCTGAGCATTGATTGACCCTTTGAGCTGAAACATTTGATTGGCCTACTGGGAACATATGTTATAAACAGTCCATTCGTTTGGCTGTCATAGCATTTTTTTTTTTTTATTTTTTTTTTATATTTTAATTTTTTTTATTGAGTAAATGTACAGTACAATTATGAAACTGTAATACATGTAAATAAAGAAAAATACAAATCATACTGTGCATACATGTTTTCAGGTACTGAGTGATATTCCTCATTTTTGCCCCTATTTTCAGCATTTAGGACCTCTCTTGGGCCCTTAGTTTTAACAGAAAAATACATAGGGATATTGTAAATATAACTCTATTAAATGGAATAGATACAATACAAAATGTCATACCTTCATACAGCAATTGGGATTGTATACATTGGGTAAATGATAGTCTGTTGATTAGCCGGCAAGAAAGACCCATGCTTATTCGGCAAGTAGAAGGTATGCGTACATTCTAGATAGGTATTCGCATCATACCCTAAAAGTAATGTTATTCCAACCTAATTAAAATAAACAATCTAAAGTAAAACTTTATAACAACCATTTCAGCTGAGACACAAGATTTAAAAGGGAGGGGAAGGGGAGGGAGGGGGGGGAGAGGAAGAGGTCCGCCTGGGCTAAGTTCATTTGTCAATTACTACTTAATGATCTAAGGTAATATGTGAGTGGAGAAGGGATTCCCAGTAAAATTGAATGTTGTGGAATAATGGCAGGCAGTTATTTTTGTAGTATGAGTATTCCTCCACTAGGAGGAGTTCAGATGTATTGTGTAGCCATTCTTGCACAGTCGGCACATCTGGAGACTTCCATCTACGGGCAATAAGCAATCTGGCGCTGTTTAAACAGTATTGGAGGAGCTTCCATTTAATTTTACATCCTTTATCCGGTCTATAGCTAAATAAGGCAGTGAGAGGAGACAGACAGAAGTGGTCTCCTAACACCTGTTTCAGATATATCGTTATGTCTCTCCAAATGGGGAGCAACTTAGGACAGTACCACCATATGTGGGCCATTGTGCCAGGAGACCCACAACCCCTCCAACATGTCGCATTAGTATTGGGATAAATTCGTTTAAGTCTGTCTGGGGTGAGGTACCAACGGTACAATATTTTGTGGTTCATTTCTAAAACCCTGGGAGAGGATGATGATTTAGAGGATTGGTAGAATATGTTTTCCCATTGTTCTTTGGATACAGGTAGGCCAAGATCCGCCTGCCAATGGGAATCGTAGGATGACGGGGGTAATTTAAGGGTAGCATCTAGGAGTTTTTTGGTAATCGATAGGGATCCCCTGGGTACTATCCTTTCATAACATAAGTGCTCAAAACGTGACATTTCCCTCAGGAGGTCCCTCTTGTGGGGTGAGGAGCTCAGTAAGTGAGACAACTGTGCATGCTTTAACCAATGGGAGAAAACTCCTCCTTTAGTGTCTTTTAATTGTGATCTAGGTTTTAGGGCACCCTTGTAGGTCAGGCATGTGAATGGTATCGTCTGATTTATGTCTATGTGCCCTGCTTCAGAGGGTATTATCCCACCACTAAGCTCTGCATTAATTGGCACTGGAGTCATTGGTGAAACAAAAGTGGATATACCCTTATGTTTAGTCCTAATTGAGTCCCATGTCCGGAAGATATGCGAGTGTATCAGAAGTCCTAGCATGTGCGGGCCTGCAGTTATGTTTGATCCAACAGAGTGGGCCTATGAAACCAGTGTCTAGTAAGTGAGAGTCGATAGTGGCCCGGCTGTCATAGCAGTTTTAATCCCCTAGGGGGCAGCAAACAACCAGAAATGCAGTTTCATTATCAATATTGCTAACAGCTTAATTATATAACCTTTAAAATGTTTATCAAATACTTTAATTTACAGTATCAATCACTTACAATTTTAATATAGATGGGACCATATAGTGACATTTTCTCTGATTATTTTAATATGAGATATGAGTATTTTCTTTATCATATTTTATAAGATGCGTTACAAGTTGCATTTTATGAGGGACTAGTAGTATCAATCAATGAAATATATGTGTATATCTGACTTATTCCGTATATCAGCTCGTTTGATATACTGGCACATATTTCATTTCCTAGTCGCATCTTATATCATAGATGTACAGGAGTATTATAGTTATTTATTAATACATGTCTCAACCGTGTTTAAGACATGGGCCCAAAAATCTATGATGCATCTATATGTCAACTCATAGCATTTTATTTAGAAATCTCATCTCCACATCAGTTCCTCCTTGTAATTTTCACTAGATTTCTGGAAAACAAAGAAAAATGTATTTATTTTGAAATAACTTAAGCATTTATATAAGTAGTTATTCATTTAATTTATTAAAAATCAGAAGTGCATTTCTCAGATCCATGGAATTATACATTTTTATGCAGTATTGAAAATTATACAAGTGTATCCAACACAGCAGGGGTAATCAACTCTTGCTATTTTCCCTTTTGAGACGTCTGTCTGAGCTTCGTGTATTCAAACACAGCAGGGGTAATCAACTTCTGCATATACTTAAGCATCAAAGAGATTTTTCCAACAAACAAACCATGTCTGTTTATTTACAGGGGTCATTATCTGATAACCTTTTATTTCATAGAAGAAAGGTTAGGAAATCAAACTTTTAACAGAGCCATGTGATAAAAAAAATCTCTTTGAAATAAACTGCCTTCCCTAATTGAACCAATTTTTTTCCCTTTGTCCTCACTTGTCTTAAACAGCAAGGAGGGGTTATTTTACCCAGCCAAAATCATTTGGCAGAGAGAACTGTAATTTATAGTAAATAAAATTGATGCAACCAGTTTTATATATAATGAACCCTTTGGTCTTATGCATAAATATATTATTTAATAACACTCACAGATATCCTGACAAATATAATGTTCTTTAAAATAAGTTGATGATCTCGCTCCATGCTGGCAAGAGTGAGTTTGATTTCACTTCACTTTTTCAAGCCCTGTCAGAATCACTTACTTACTATAACCCGAGTAGTGCACAGAAGAATGGCTGTGATAATGCAGACCCGGGCCACACACAGGGGACTGAGGTCCGTGCTAATTCCTTACCTGACTTTTAGATAAAGAGTGGCCCTGCTAGCATCAACCCTCAATACCCACAGTATGTGTAGCCTATGCTCAGTAAGAGGCTTTTTCCAGTCAGCAGGCACAATGTAAGGGTAGGCACAAGTACTGAAAGCCTTAAATTCTCTATATATCCAGGTATACATGCAACCAAGTCATGCAAGTACCTGTTCTAAGCCTAAAAATCTCCCTAATTCCTCTCAATAGGTGCTTGGTAATTCTGATTGTGCTAAGTCAGTCTCCCTTGCTCCCAATTACCCTAAAGTCATCTAAAGTTTCTCCCTTGCACCACATCTACCTGCCCTGTGTTACCTATTGTCTTCTGGCTTCCTGACCCTTCTCTATCCACCTGGACTCATTTGATTCTGGTGCCTCATTTTTTTTGGACTGATCTTCTGGGTTGTGTTTTTTAACTTGATTATTGCCTGACCCTTCTGAACTTTTTACCTGGCCTCATTACCACAACTGTCCATATTTGCCTTTTGGCCTCCTACATTTAGATCCCTACTTGCTCCAAACTTCCAAGGTAATCCTTAACAATCATTTTAAAGTCCAGATGGGTGTCCGCTACCTGTCTAGTTATCAGCTTATAGTATAGGGGAAGATGAGGTGCAAATGGGGTGGTTGTATTGAGCAGGGCACCCTCCCCAGAACAAGTGAACTCACCATTTGCTCTATCCAATAAATTATGTAGTTTTTTAGATGGGGTCTGGTCTGTTAATCACTTCCACATATACATCTCAAAATGTTTGTTTAGCTATGTTGCTTATTTAAACACAGATCATTAAAAGTTACACCTCTGTCACTGATGCTCTAAATCTCTAGTCTGAGAATGTACATGTTTGTATGGATGCCACCGCCAGGAAATATCTTGTCCTGTGTCATGCTAGATCTTTATTACCCTATTTAAGGATAACACAAAGCAACAGTAAATAGAAAAACAAAAAAAAAAACACATTAAAGGGACAGTCTACCATAGAATTGTTATTGTTTTAAAAGATAGATAATCCCTTTATTACCCATTCCCCAGTTTTGCATAACCAACACCGTTATATTAATATACTTTTTACCTCTGTGATTACCTTGTATCTAGGAACCTTCTTCCAGCCCCCTGATCACATGACTGTGACTGTTTATTATCTATTGTCTTACATTTAGCATTGTATTGTGCTAAATTTTAAATAACCCCCTGTGCCTGAACACAGTGTTATCTATATGGCCCACATGTACTTTCTGTCTCTGTGTTGAAAAGAGATTTAAAAAGCATGTGATAAGAGGCAGCCCTCAAAGGCTTAGAAATTAGCATATGAGCCTACCTATGTTTAGTTTAAACTAAGAATACCAAGAGAAAAAAGCAAATTTGATGATAAAAGTCAATTGGAAAGTTGATTAAAATTAATAGTCCTATCTGAATAATGAAAGTTTAATTTATACTAGACTGTCCCTTTAAAAGGGAATATAATAACTTTACAGTTAAGACTCAAAGTGAAGTCAGGTGCTATACTCATTACTGGTGGGTATATAGCCTTGTGCCTTCTTGAACTAGGAAGAAATTCCTAGATATCGCCGGGAGCTCTCACTATTTGTAAAATATTAGAAACTTTGACATAGCTGATAACTTTAAAAGAATTAATATAGTGGTAACTTGTTCGCTCAATTCTTGAGCAGATAGAATTTGATTTAAATGGGAGATGGGGCGGTAATTTGCGGTGGTGCGGTGACTCACATTAATGGGTAGAATTATGAAACAGGCGACTTATGTATAGCTCTGATTATATTCTGAGCCACTGAGCGATTTCTAATTGTCTCTTTTACCCGCACCTCTCCCATCTCATATATCCCATATATCTCAATACACTTTACTATTAGTTTTAGTTACCAGCATATTATTTAACCCCTTAAGGACCAAGGCCATTTTTCAATTTCTTTCCCTGAAGGACCAGGGCTATTTTTACATTTCTGCGGTGTTTGTGTTTAGCTGTAATTTTCCTCTTACTCATTTACTGTACCCATACATATTATATACCGTTTTTCTCGCCATTAAATGGACTTTCTAAAGATACCATTTTTTTCATCATATCTTATCATTTACTTTAAAAAAATGATAAAATATTAGGAAAAAATGGAAAAAAACACACTTTTTCTAACTTTGACCCCCACAATCTGTTACACATCTACAATCACCAAAAAACACCCATGCTAAATAGTTTCTAAATTTTGTCCTGAGTTTAGAAATACCCAATGTTTACATGTTCTTTGCTTTTTTTGCAACTTATAGGGCCATAAATACAAGTAGCACTTTGCTATTTCCAAACCACTTTTTTTCAAAATTAGCGCTAGTTACATTGGAACACTGATATCTTTCAGGAATCCATGATTAACCCTTGACATGTATATATATTTTTTTAGAAGACATCCCAAAGTATTGATCTAGGCCCATTTTGGTATATTTCATGCCACCATTTCACCACCAAATGCAATCAAATAAAAAAAATTGTTCACTTTTTCCCAAATATTTTCACAAACTTTAGGTTTCTCACTGAAATTATTTACAAACAACTTGTGCAATTATGGCATAAATGGTTGTAAATGCTTCTCTGGGATCCCCTTTGTTCAGAAATAGCAGACATATATGACTTTGGCGTTGCTTTTTGGTAATTAGAAGGCCGCTAAATGCCACTGCGCATCACACGTGTATTATGCCCAGCAGTGAAGGGGTTAATTAGGGAGCATGTAGGTAGCGTCTAGGGTTAATTTTAGCTTTAGTGTAGTGTAGTAGACAACCCCAAGTATTGATCTAGGCCCATCTTGGTATATTTCATGCTACCATTTCACCGCTAAATGCGATCAAATAAAAAAAAACCTAAAATTTTTCACAATTTTAGGTTTCTCACTGAAATTATTTACAAACAACTTTTCAAAGTATGGCATAAATGATTGTAAATGCTTCTCTGGGATCCCCTTTGTTCAGAAATAGCAGACATATATGGCTTTGGTGTTGCTTTTTGGTAATTATAAGGCCGCTAAATGCTGCTGCGCATCACATGTGTATTATGGCTAGCAGTTAAGGGGTTAATTAGGGAGCTTGTAGGGAGCTTGCAGGGTTAATTTTAGCTTTAGTGTAGAGATCAGCCTCCCACCTGACACATCAGACCCCCTGATCCCTCCCAAACAGCTCCCTTCCCTCCCCCACCCCACAATTGTCCCCGCCATCTTAAGTACTGGCAGAAAGTCTGCCAGTACTAAAATAAAAGGTATATTTAAAATTTTTAAAAAAAAATTGTATTGCATATTTACATATGCAGCTGTGTAGGACCCCCCCTTAGCCCCCAACCTCCCTGATCCCCCCCCCAAACAGCTCTCTAACCCTTCACCTCTACCTTACTGGGAGCCATCTTGGTTACTGGCAGCTGTCTGCCAGTACCCTGTTTTCAAATACAAATGTGTTTTTTTTTAATTTTTTTTATTTTTTTTTATTTTTTCTGTAGTGTAGCTTCCCCCCCCCCACAGACCAATTACCCACCCGCTCCCAGATCCCTTAGATTTACTTTTGTTGGGGATTTTATCCCCCCTTACTGCCACTCATATAGCATGTATTTGCTGTAGTGTAGCGGTTCCCACCCGCTCCCTCCCCGTGCACGCGCCCGCCCGCCACCCCCTGTGCACGCGCGCGCTCCCGTGCGCGCTCCCGACTATCCCGCCCCCAATCCCGCCCCCCTCTCTCTTCAGTTTTTCATCGATGGCCGCCCACCCGCCTCCCACGGTCAGCTCCCACCCACCAACGATTGCAGCCATCGATGCCGGTGCAGAGAGGGCCACAGAGTGGCTCTCTCTGCATCGGATGGGGGAAAAAGGTTATTGCAGGATGCCTCGATATCGAGGCATCACTGCAATAACCGTAAAGCGGCTGGAAGCGATCAGGATCGCTTCCAGCCGCTTTAATCCCCAAAGTCGTACAGGGTACGTCGCTGGTCTTTAAAGACCAGGTTGTGTGCGACGTACCCTGTACGACTCGTGTCGTTAAGGGGATAATTTTGATATGGACTACTAAAATTTGGTACTAGGAGCTTCACTCCGTTTTTGAGAGTACACAGTGTTTTCTCTTCCTTTGTTTCATTTTAGTGAAATATTCTTTTTTCTCTTTTGTAAATAACGTGTGATGAATTTTAGCTTTAATGGTGGAATGGTCCACAACACCAACATTATTTTAAATCAATTGTAAATAAATGTTATGTTTTAATGAACTTTAATCTACACATGGAATAAACTCCACCACACACAGAGTGAGTAATAATCCCCTAAAGTGTGCCCTACAATGCTTCTTTCCTCTTTCTCTTATTAATCTTAGCATTTAAAAGAAGAAAGATTAGGGTAAAGCCTGAGAGCACGAGTGAGAATGCTCCAGAGAGTAGGTGCTGCACTACAGAAGTCCTGCAGTCTAGCATGGGAAGAGGTGATAGTCGAAGATGCAAGGAGCAGGTCAATGTTGGATCTTAGTCGGTGAGCTGGAGTATATTGGAGGATAGATAATGGGGAGTGCCGTTGGTGAGAGATTTGTATGTAAGGGTGAGAATTTTAAACTTCTGCTGTTAATGGGGAGCCAATAAAGGGACTCGCAGAGAGTTGCAGCAGATACAGAGCGACGGGAAAGGTGGATTAGCCTGGCAGAGGCATTTAGAATGGATTGAAAGGGGGAGAGGCAGGAAAGAGGAAGGCCAGTAAATAGGTTATTGCAGTAGTCAATTCGGGAAATCACAAAAGAAGTGGATTAATTGCTTTGTGGTGTAAGCGCTCAGAAAAGGGCAAATCTTGGAAATATTGCTTAAGTGGTTTCGGCAGGATGAAGAAAGCGATTGGATGTGTGGGATGAAGGAAAGATTTGTCAAGTGTAACTTCGAGGCAGCGGACTTAGGATGATGGGGAGATGGTGATGCCGTCGACAGGGATAGAAAAGTCAGAAGTCGGCGTAGAGCTTGAGGGGGGGATTAGAAGGTGCTCAGTCTTGGACATATTAATCATTAGGTGGTGAGAGGCCATCCAGGAAGAAATACCAGATAAGCAGTCACCAACATGAGAAAGGACAGAGGGAGAGAGCAGGGGTGTACAGGTAGATCTGGGTGTCCTCAGCATAGAGGTGATATGTGAAGCCATAACTGTTGATAAGTTTACTCAGTGAATAAGTATAAATGGAGAAGAGTAAAGGACCCAGAACAGATCCTTGAGGTACTCCGACAGAGGCGTTGGAGAGGAGGAGTCACCAGCAAATGACACAGAAAAATACCTGTGAGAAAGATAAGAGTGAATCCAAGATAGAGTAGTGTCACAGAGGCCAAAAGAGCTGAGGGTTTGTAGAAGGAGGGGGTGGTCAACTGTGTTGAAGGCAGCTGAGAGGTCAAGTAAGAAAAGTAGAGTAGTGGCCATTACTTTTAGCAGAAAGAAGATAGTAACCTTGGTAAGGGCAGTCTCAGTTGAGTGTTCAGGGCGGAATCCAGATTGCAGGGGGTTAAAACAAGGAGTAACCTTTGCATGTTTGAAAGAAGATGGGATGAACCGGTAGAGAGAGAGGTTGAAGATGTGAGGGTGGAAGACAGGGAGGGTATTAGATAAGAAGGGATAGGGTCGAGCAGGCAGGTAGTGAGGCTTGAGGAAGATAGTAAGGAAGAAACTTCATTCTCAGTGGCTAAATAGGAGATGCAGAGTGGCAGAGGGAGTAACTGGGCTTGTTGTTGAAAGATTGCAGGTTGGTGTTGGGATGTTGCTTCGGATAGTACGTGTTTTGTTTAAAAAGTAGTCAGCCATGATGTCTTGAGCACTAAAGACAGATGGGGGCAAAGTGGAGCGGGTGGGTGGAGAAGTACGTTTAGGGTTTGAGGAAATAGTTTGAGTAGATATGAGAGAAGAGAAGTAGGTTTGCTTGGCTAAGTGAAGGGCAGAAGTGTATGACGAAGAGTAAACTTATAGTGGATGAAATCAGGTTCAGAGAGCATTTTCCTCCAGAAACGCTCAGCAGTACGGGAGCATTTTTGAAAATAGCGTGTTTGCTGAGAGTGCCAGGGCTGTAACTGACGGCTTGATGTTTTGTGCAGTTGGAGAGGGGCAAGTGTGTCTAGTGCAGAGGAGA
Organism: Bombina bombina; assembly: GCF_027579735.1. NCBI lineage: Eukaryota > Metazoa > Chordata > Amphibia > Anura > Bombinatoridae > Bombina > Bombina bombina. Next base: position 104,691,069 of record NC_069505.1, on the reverse strand, counting down.
GAGTTTTGTTATAGTGGGCTGTAGCGAGATCAGGGCAGGTTATAGTGGAAGTGTGAGGGAGGAGATCTTGAATGATTTTTGAAAATTGGAGCGGATCCACAGGGTGTATATTTCTATAGTTCCAGGGGCGGAATGGAGAAGTGGGTTTAGCTGTTGCATTAATATTATAGGTGACGGTCTGAAATGGGAAAAGGGAGACAGGTGAGGTCAGATATAGAGCAGAGGTAGGAAAATACAAGAACAATGGAGTGTCCATCACGATGAGTAGGGAATAGGGTGTATTGTGAGAGACCGAAGGAGGATGTGAGTGAAAGAAGTTTAGAGGCAGCAGGGGCAGATGGGTTGTCAATGGGAATATTAAAGTCCCCAAGAATTAGCGTTGGTATATTTGTAGAGAGAAAGTGAGGATGCCAGGCGGCAAAGTTGTCAAGGAATTGGGAGGTTGGTCCAGGAGGGCGATAGATGACTGCCACTCTAAGGGAGAGGTGGAGAACAGGCGAATACAATGGACTTCAAAAGGAGGAGAAGGAGAAAGCTAGGATTATAGGTAGGTACTGATAAGTGCAGGAGGGGGAGAGCAGGATCCCAACACCGCACCCATGTTTCTCAGCAATGGAAACTGTGTCAGAAGAAGATAGCACTGTTTCGGTAATTGCTAAAAGGGTGGAAACATTTGAAATAAACAGGAATGGTTGTAAGTTTGTTGCAGACAGAACAAAAGTTCCATAGTGCACAAGTGAAAAGAGTCTGTGCGTATGGGATGGAAATGAGCTTATGTGTGTTACTTTTATTAAAGTTTCTAAAAGGAGTGTGTGATTGGGTAATGGTGCGCCCAGGATTTGGAGAGATGTTGCCTGATGCTAATAGCAAGATGGAAAGTAAGAGTAGGTGAGAAGGAGATTTATAGCAGTGGCAGTATTTCTGTGAGGTGTTGCATCTTAGTGACATTAATTTTAAAATAGAAAGTAGTTCATGAGAGCTAAGGTATGGAGAAGAAAGAAGAGAGGGGCCTATAAAAACTGCATGTGGAGAAGGGTAAGTTATGACCATGCCTGTGGAATAGGCATGAAACTGTTAAAAGGAAAAGCAATTCTAAAAACATAGCAAAACTTTAAGTGCAAAAAACTGTGTTTCAAATGAAAATATTTTTGCTTGCCTCAAATCTTCAAATCTTGTTCAATTCTTGTCTAATTCTTATTGCTGTCAAAGACCACTCAACCATTGATTGAACGCATCAATACCTACCTGCTGAACTAAATTTGTTTCAAGTAAGATTTGAAATTATAGCAAATGGCACTTCAGTATTGAAATCACCTGGGGTCTGATGATCTAAAACTCGTTGCTCGGGCAAGATGATCTCATCAGTACGGTGAGGTCCCTTAACCCCTTCCAGCCTAAACTTATTTGTCTACATCGGAACAAAGTTACAATGTAAACAAATACGTTAAAAAGTAAAATCGATTTCAATAATGGGATTGTGTCTGGGAGGAGTGCCTATGATGCTAGGCACGCCCTCCAGCCAGCGATCCCATTCAGGGAGCGCCTTTGGCTTAAAGGGACACTGAACCCAAAAATTTTCTTTCGTGATTCAGATAGAGCATGCAATTTTAAGAATCTTTCTAATTTACTCCTATTATCAATTTTTCTTCGTTCTCTTGCTATCTCTATTTGAAAAAGAAGGCATCTAAGCTATTTGTTTGGTTCAGGACCGTGGACAGCACTTTGTTTATTGGTGGGTGAATTTATCCACCAATCGGCAAGAACAACCCAGGTTGTTCACCAAAAATGGGCCAGCATCTAAACTTACATTCTTGCATTTCAAATAAAGATACCAAGAGAATGAAGAAAAATTGATAATAGGAGTAAATGTGAAAGTTGCTTAAAATTACATGCTCTATCTGAATCACGAAAGAAAACATTTGGGTTCACTGTCCCTTTAAGTACAGCCAAAAGGCTAGGACGTTCTATGCCATCCTAAGGGCGTTAAAGCCCAGCCTGGTTAGGACTGTATAGAATGTCCTAAGGGCTGGAAGGGGTTAAGAAAGTTTAGAAACTCAAATTTTGCTTTGAGAGCTGTTTATTTTAATAGAACATAGGTGAAGCAGCGCTAAAAGCTAATATTATTAGTGTATATAAAAATGGTATTTAATGTTTAAAAAAATGCATGTGATCAGCATTTAAACAGTCAAAACAGAAAAAAAGGGGCGTCTCCCAAAATGCTCATATGCGACAACAGAATAAAAAGCACAGGAATAATAATAATAAAAAAAATGTTTCAACAAACATTAAAACGTGGATACTTATATGCACACAGTCTCAGCATATAGTTATACTGATTTGAAGATGCAGGAGAGCAACCTAAATCGCCCAATGGCGACAGTGTTTGAGAGGTACGATGTAGGTGGAGACCCTTAGGTAGTGTGTCAATTCGAATATCTCCTTGGCGGATCAGACCGCATCAAGAGGGATCACTTTACCAGCGGGGACAAGATGTTACCTTATTAGCCTCAGTAGGAGTTGCTTTGTGGGCCTCTGTATCCCCAAATTATCTGCAGGCACATCCAGTGTGTGCATACAATGAGTGTTGGAGCATAGACTACGGAAATGGGATCACATGACCCACCTCTACGTCTCCAAAGGTCAGATGCGTGGCAGCAGTGACAGCTCAAAGGAATCCACTTGTCATCAGTAGATTTTAAAGATGCAATTAGCGGTACTGCTAATTGTAAAGCCAGATGGCTGTTGGTGGATGTAGAACACCTCCCTCCGTCCCTCTGGACGTGATCTGATCCGTCGAGGAGATATTCAAATTGACACACTACCTAAGGGTCTCCACCTACATCATACCTCTCAAACACTGTCGCCATTGGGCGATTTAGGTTGCTCTCCTGCATATGCCGAGACTGTGTCCATATAAGTATCCATGTTTTTATGTTTGTTGAAACATTTATCTTTTTTTTTTATTCCTGTGCTTTTTATTCTGTTGTCGCATATGAGCATTTTGGGAGACGTCCCTATATTTATCTGTTTTAACTGTGTTTAAATGGTGCTCACATGTATTTTTTTTTTTAAACATTAAATACCATTTTTATATACACTAATATTATTTGACCATATATCTGTGCTCTTAGCGCTGCTTCACCTATGTTCTTGTATTCTATCTAGTTTTTCCTGAGGGGTCTAACTGTATAAGCAGCAGGATCGGTCACTTCCTTAGGCGCTCCTATCTTATTCTTTCAAATCTTTATTTTACTATGCAGGGCTCTGTATGTGAAGGAGACTCCTACTTTACAATATATGGTCTAAAAAAAAGCCCAAAGATTTTGTGTGATTTCTCTTCATGCCGCCAAGTTTTTGATATTCAGGCCCTAGTCATAAACCCTTTGTCTTCAGGCGAAACTGCTATATTGTGGTAATGAGACAGATACAGAAGACTGGGGGCAAAACCGGTGGTGCTAACCCTACCAAAAGGAAAGGTCTGAAGACAAGGTCCTACTTGCCAAGTCTGGAGTCAGGAGGATTAATTTTTACTTAAAGGGACAGTCAAGTCCAAAAAAAAACTTTGATGATTCAGATAGGGCATGTAATTTTAAACAATTTTCCAATTTACTTTTATCACCAATTTTTCTTTGTTCTCTTGGTATTCTTAGTTGAAAGCTAAACCTAGGAGGTTCATATGCTAATTTGTTAGACCTTGAAAGCCGCCTCTAATCTAAATGCATTTTGATAGTTTTTCACCACTAGAGGGCATTAGTTCATGTGTTTCATATAGATAACATTGAGCTCATGCACGTGAATTTACCATGGAGTCAGCTTTGATTGGCTAAAATGCAAGTCTGTCAAAAGAACTGAAATAAGGGGGCAGTCTGCTGAGGCTTCGATACAAGGTAATTACAGAGGTAAAACGTGTATAATTATAACTGTTGGTTATGCAAAGCTGGGAATTTGGTAATTAAGGGATTATCTATCTTTTAAAACAATAACAATTCTGGTGTTGACTGTCCCTTTAAAGGCACATGAAAGTCATTTTTATGTTTATGCATTAGTAATTTATAAATATTTTAAAATTGTAATTTTCTTCGAAAAATATGTTGTTGTTTTTTAGGCTTGGGATACATTTTCCTGAATGTGGATTATCTTGCTTCCTTTATATCTAGCCTTAATTGGTCACATTAAATAAGCTGCTGCACAAATCCACCAATCACGGTGTAGTGTGTCAGGATTCTGCACTCCACAAGATGCACTCCAACCTTCTGAGGGCCGTAGAAACACTTTAATTTTTACAGTTACATTGCATTAAAAAACAGGTAAAAAATAAATAGTTAACATGCATAATTTTTTTTTTTAAATGATCCATAATTTAAATTTTTATGTGGAATGCAATTTTGAGTTTAATATCCTTTTAAAGGGACAGTAAACACCTTGAAATTTGTATATAAAATGTTAAGCAATATATTAACATTTTTCATTTTGACCTATTTTCATGTAATGTAGCTCTGAAAATTGACCAATTTCTAATTCTCAAAACTGAAAATGCACACTGCTGAATTCTCAAGGCTAACCCTGCTACACATTTATCCCTAATTTGCTTTTTAAGAAACATTGCATTTTATACTAACTTTGTGACAGTGTCTAGCCTTGTTGTCTGTGGAATAAAGCCCAGATTGGATCCTCCAAATAAAAACAATTAGTGGGTGTTTAAAATCCTCTATAGTAACCAGAGTGCAAAGATTGTATTTTAACAGACACTAATAGCACATACAGAAATAATGGATAATAAAATGCCTTATTCAGCTAATAAAAATTAATTATAAAATATACTTCATAATTTATAAAATAAATAATTTATATGTGAGAAGCATTCACATTACCGAGTCACTCAGTATTTAGTAAATAAATTGAAAATCCTTTGGTGCTAATGAGTAATTGTACAAGATGATTGTGATGTCCTGTTTTATGCAGGAACTTTTGCAGTGTTATTGAATTAAGGGTTTGTTTCTCTTTTAATGAATAAAACAGGCAGTATGATTTGAACTACCTGTTAGATCACTGGTGAGACATTTACTGGTAGAAAACTTCGTAGATGCCAAATAGAGGCAAGGAATATTTAGGTAGAAACAATTGTTGCAATATAAGTAAGGAACATAAAGCAAACAGTTCTGAGTAAATGATAAAAGAAAAATGTAATTTGATACACTTTGAAAGCGTCAGTAATTGATTCCTGTTGTAGCACTGTTCAGATATGGCTTCACGCACTCACACACTCATTCATAAAATATATACATCACAGACAGACTATGGTAATAACCGGAAGATTCAGAAAGGTAATGTGGATGGTTTCCAGAAAGTGACAACGTAAGAACAATCCTTTGTAAATGGATTAAATATTACCTTCAGTTTGAAGAGAGCGGTTTTACCTCTGTGACCGGTATACAGCTTCAGTGAGAGTGCGACTTCCAGACGCTGCAAGTAGATCCGGTGCTCCTTGATTCAGTTTGTTTGTTAAATTAGAATTCCGGAAGAATGAGTAAATACTTTGAAAGTAAAATGTACAACAAAAGATTCTAGCTTACTACTCCTATTTAGAGAGAGAAAGAAATCAAAGCAAGTTAGGAATTTTCAAAGTAGAATCACAGCAATAGGGATGCGGTCAAATAAGCTGCAAAGGGAAAACAATTTTCAGGCAAGGAATGATGGTCCAGGTGTGCCTGATATAGGGTGGAGGAAAGGTAGGCGGGATATACCTTAAAGGTATATCACACACTCCCCCCACTAAGGGTCCCCCCAATTGACGAGAGGGATGGCTTCAAAGGATATCTGCGATGAAAAGATCTAATTAAACGGGGAGCAGAAATGTCAGTGCTACGATGCCAAGAATTGTCCTCAGGACCAAAACCTTTCCATTTTAATAAGTACTCTAAGTGATGATTCTTGATCCTAGAATCTAGAATATGTTCCACCTCAAATTCATCGTGGTCATCTATTTGTAACGCAGTTGGAGTCTGAAGACTGGATGGTACGGTAGAAGTATAAGGTTTAATCAGAGATACATGTATAGTGGGATGAATCCTATAAGCTGCAGGAAGAGTTAAACATACTGTCATAGGGTTCAAAATTTTATTGATTACAAAAGGTCCAATGTATTGATTTGCCAATTTCTTAGAGGGTACATGGAGTTTTAGATTCTTTACAGATAGTAATACTTTGTCACCCACTTTATAGACTGGACTGGGTCTGTGACGTTTATCATAATAAGCTTTCTGGTAATTCTTTGCGTCAGATAAATGTTTTTTGACTAGGGCTAGTCTTGCTTCTAGTTGTAAAGAATAGTCTTTAGCGGCTGGAGAATTTACATCAGTTTTAGATAGAGTCAAAGTTGTTGGATGATAGCCATAGGTTGCATAGAACGGTGTCATTTTTGTTGAAGATGATACTGAATTGTTGTAAGAGAATTCCGCCATTGATAAATAATCTATCCAATCATCTTGCAAATGGGAAATGTAACAACGAAGATATTGTTCTAATGTTTGGTTTAGTTTCTCAGTCATCCCATTGGTTTGAGGATGGAAAGCTGTTGAGTATCTTGGTGTAATTTTTAATAATTTGCATAATGATCTCCAAAAGGATGAGGTGAATTGTGTACCTCTATCTGTTATAATATCAGTGGGTAGTCCATGAAGTTTTACTATGTGATTAAGAAAAACATTAGCTGTAATAAAAGCGGAAGGTAACCTTTTTAGAGGTATAAAATGTCCCAACTTTGTTAGATGATCTATTACAACTAATATAGTGTTAAAGTTCCTTGATTTTGGTAGCTCTACAATAAAGTCCATCGAGATCATGGACCAGGGTTTATCCGGAACTGGCAATGGGGTCAACAATCCGATAGGCCCTTTATGATCTATTTTATTTCTAGCACAAATGTCACAGGAATTGACATAATCTTGAATGGTTTGATTCATGTGGGGCCACCAAAAGTTTCTTCTTGTTTTTTCAATGGTTTTTTGTATTCCGGTATGACCGGATAAAGGTTCATCATGAGTGTGTTTCAATATTTGTTTCCTTAATGAACTGGGTATATACAATTGATTTTTATGATTTATCAAACCAGTATTTAAGTTTTTGTGACAGGATTTAGGTGTAATGGTTTCTTTTTCTTGTGCCCTTTTAATCTCCTCCTCTAGAGGTGTTAGGGCTCCAATAAATTTTTCGATTGGTACTATTGGAGTCATGGTCTCTTGAGGTGTCATTTCCTGTACTCTGGATAACGCATCAGCCTTGGTATTCAGACTTCCTGGTCGGTAAGTGATCAAGAAATTGAACCTATCTAAGAATAGAGACCATCTTACTTGTCTGAAAGATAGAGTTTTACTTTTCTTCAAATATTCCAGATTCTTATGATCTGTGAAGATTTTAAATGGTTTTTGTGTACCTTCCAGTAAGTGTCTCCATTGTTCGAGGGATACTTTGATAGCAAGGAGTTCTTTATCTCCTATACTATAATTATTTTCTGCTGGTGTGAATCTTCTTGAATAATAAGCTACAGGAAATAATTCTGATTTGTTATCTACTTGTTGAGATAGAACTGCTCCTATACCTGAACTTGATGCATCTACCTCTAATACATATTGCAGCTCAGGATCTGGCATGTGTAAAATGGGGGCTTTGGAAAATTGCCCTTTTAAGTAGTCAAAAGCTGATTGGGCCTGTTCGGTCCATTTATATCTTTGTTTCTTACTAGTCAACTGAGTTAAGGGCTTTACTATATCAGAAAAGTTTTTTATAAACTTTCGATAGTAATTGGCAAAGCCAATAAAACGTTGTAGTGCACGAACTGATTTTGGTGTAGGCCATTCTAATACAGATGAAACTTTATCTGGATCCATTTGGATCCTATTAGGAGTTATTATGTATCCCAGGAATTTAATTTTGTTAACATGAAATAAACACTTTTCATGTTTGGCATATAACTTGTGTTCCTTCAACGTACATGTCTTTCGTGTTCTTCTTCTGTTTTGGAATAAATCAGAATGTCATCTAAATACACTATGACACAAATATCCATTAAATCTCGGAAGATTTCATTAATAAAGTGTTGGAAAGTGGCTGGAGCATTGCTCAATCCAAAAGGCATTACATTGTATTGGTATAACCCATATCGAGTCCGAAAAGCGGTCTTCCATTCGTCACCTTTCTTCATTCTGATAAGGTTGTATGCCCCTTTTAAATCTAATTTAGTAAATATTTGTGCTCCTTTTAACCGTTCTATTATCTCTGGTATTAGTGGTAATGGATACCTGTTTTTTATGGTTATAGAGTTTAAAGCCCTGTAGTCAATTATAGGCCTTAGAGTGCCATCTTTGTTTTTTACCAAAAACATGCCTGCAGCAGCAGGGGATGTGGAGTGAGATATAAATCCCTTTCTCAGGTTGTCATCCAAATAGGACCTTAAGTATACTAACTCATCTTGTGATAGAGGATAGATCTTCCCATGCGGTATTGGTGACCCTGGAATGATATCTATAGGGCAATCGAAGCTTCTGTGGGGTGGTAAATTTTCTGCTTCTTTCAAATTGAAGACCTCTGCCAAATCCTGATATATCCCTGGTATCCCTATCTCAGATGATGAAAGAATGCTATGAGGATAACAGGTGTTTATGCAATATGTTGAGTCTAGTTTAAGTTTTGAATGTTCCCAATCTATTTTAGGATTATGTTTGTGCAGCCAACTATATCCTAAAATAATAGTATGTAGTGATATGGGGATCACATCAAATGTAATATATTCTGTGTGCCCCTTGTTTATCATTGTGAGCAAAGGTATTGTTTGGTGTGTAATGGGTCCCTTATTTATTAAAGTACCATCAATTGATTTAACAAACACGGGGTTCTGCTTGCAAACCAGAGGAATTTTATTATTTACAATATATACAGAATCAATATAGTTCCCAGATGCACCTGAGTCAATCAATGCCTTGGAGTGTATATTTTCCTGATCCCACTGCAAAGAGAGAGGTAAAGTCAATTGCATTGTATCTGAGATATGATATATGTTTTGATAACCTGTTTTCTTACCCTTCTTTTGTCTTTGTAATGAAGGACAGCTTGAGACGTTATGTTCTTTTTGTCCACAGTATAAACATAAGTTTTCTAATCTTCTTCTCATTTTTTCCTCATTACTTAGTGGCCCCTTGATAGTGCCTATCTCCATAGGGGTTACACTACCTTGATGTTTCTCAGATGTTGTAGTGTAAGTATTCTGTCGCCTGGTTATTGTGTCTGAAATAAATCTCTCTGCTCGCCGTTCCCTGAGTCTTCTATCTATGGATGTGCTTAATTTTATAAGTCCTGGAAGAGTATCAGGCATTTCCTGGCGAGACAGTTCATCCTTAAGGTTTTCAGATAGGCCCAGCCTAAACTGATTTTTAAGGCTAACTTGGTTCCATAGTGAGTCTGTTGCCCACATTTGAAATTCAGTTGTGTACTCCTCCACCGTGCGCTTACCCTGTTTGAGTGCGCGTAGCTTAGATTCTGCAGTGATTTGTGTATCTGTGTCTTCATATAAATTAGACATAGCTTGAAAGAAATCCTGTAGTGAATCCAAAATTGGGTCATTATTTTCATAAAACCTGTTAGCCCAGGTCCTAGGCTCTCCTTGTAAAAATGAAATAGTGGTGCAAACCCTGATGTGGTCTGAATAATATGTGCGGGGTCTCATGGTAAAAAGAAGTTTACAAGCAGTCTTGAAATCTCTGAATTCATGTCTTTTGCCAGTGAAAGGTTGAGGGTAGTGAATATGGGGTTCAGGTACTTCAGTACTTTTATGAGACATATATTCTTTAACAATAGCTTTTAATGCGGTATTATCTGCTTGTACTTCTGTTAACCCTTGTGCAAGATAATCTAATTTTCTTTGTATGTTAGAGAACTCAGTTTTAATTTCATTTGCATCCATGATATTAAAGTTTTGTTTACCAGTAACAAACCCTTAGAACACTGTGGCCTGAAAATTATGTGATGTCCTGTTTTATGCAGGAACTTTTGCAGTGTTATTGAATTAAGGGTTTGTTTCTCTTTTAATGAATAAAACAGGCAGTATGATTTGAACTACCTGTTAGATCACTGGTGAGACATTTACTGGTAGAAAACTTCGTAGATGCCAAATAGAGGCAAGGAATATTTAGGTAGAAACAATTGTTGCAATATAAGTAAGGAACATAAAGCAAACAGTTCTGAGTAAATGATAAAAGAAAAATGTAATTTGATACACTTTGAAAGCGTCAGTAATTGATTCCTGTTGTAGCACTGTTCAGATATGGCTTCACGCACTCACACACTCATTCATAAAATATATACATCACAGACAGACTATGGTAATAACCGGAAGATTCAGAAAGGTAATGTGGATGGTTTCCAGAAAGTGACAACGTAAGAACAATCCTTTGTAAATGGATTAAATATTACCTTCAGTTTGAAGAGAGCGGTTTTACCTCTGTGACCGGTATACAGCTTCAGTGAGAGTGCGACTTCCAGACGCTGCAAGTAGATCCGGTGCTCCTTGATTCAGTTTGTTTGTTAAATTAGAATTCCGGAAGAATGAGTAAATACTTTGAAAGTAAAATGTACAACAAAAGATTCTAGCTTACTACTCCTATTTAGAGAGAGAAAGAAATCAAAGCAAGTTAGGAATTTTCAAAGTAGAATCACAGCAATAGGGATGCGGTCAAATAAGCTGCAAAGGGAAAACAATTTTCAGGCAAGGAATGATGGTCCAGGTGTGCCTGATATAGGGTGGAGGAAAGGTAGGCGGGATATACCTTAAAGGTATATCACAATGATAGTCGGAAAATAGACATTAAAAATCCCAATCCAGCTTCTTAAATAGTCTTGTGGTGCAGCTGATCAGCAATGGGACTCGTGTGGTCTCAAATTAGACAATCTACAAAACAAAATACACAAGCGCATCCACGATTCAAGTGAAGTAAATTTATTTTTACGCTATCTGCTTAAAATGCACTTAAAGGATCCTTTAGAATACACAAGGAGAAAGTGTCCACCTGTTGGTATGTCCCTTCGAGCGTCTGTGCTGTAGTGGCACCACAGGAGAATCTTTGTAGCCTGATTCAAATGTCCCAAGGGGATGGTTTTGATGGATCCCTCTCACATACAACAGATCCAAACCTACGTGTTTGTCTATTTCTGTATTAGACTTTTTCGAGGGCAACATTTTTGGATCCCTACTTTTCCGTGTCTAACCGGGCAGTTTTGTTTCCAAAGGTCTTTGGTTAATTTGTCTCCAATTGAGTGCCGATCTCTTCCCTTTGTCATTTTTGCGGCCATGAGATGTAAACGTGATGTAAGCAAAAAAACACAAGTCTGAATGTCTCCATTACTTACTACTATGTAATTAAAAACAATGATAATCTTGCATAATATATTAACCCCTTAAAGACCAGCGACGTACCCTGTACATTGCTGGTGTTTCTATGGGGATTGCACTATTTCCAGTAACCAGCAGGGAGGAGGAAGGGTATAATAGCGCAACCTGCGCTATTATAAAAAAGAAAACCCTTAACAACCGGTGACGTACATGGTTAAAGGAACCATAAATACATTATTAGATTTACATAATCAATAAACAAATGATAAAAAGACAATGCAATAGCACTTAGTCTGAACTTCAAATGAGCAGAAGTTTTTTTTCCAACAAATTTCAAAGTTATGTCTATTTCCACTCCCCCTGTATCATGTGACAGCCATCAGCCAATCACAAATGCATATACTTATATTCTGTGAATTCTTGCACGTGACTCAAAATGTGTAAATATAAAAAGACTGTGCACATTTTGTTAATGGAAGTAAACTGGAAAGTTGTTTAAAATTGCTGCTCTATCTGAACCATGACAGTTTAATTTTGACTTGAGTGTCCCTTTAAGTAGGCTGACCATATTGCCGCTTTAAAAAGGGACACATATGAAAAATACATATGTCAGGGCCGTTTTCAGGCCTGTTTAAAGAAATGGTTTTGTATAAGAACCCTCACATATGTATTTTTCATATGTGTTCCTTCTTAAAGCGGCAATATGGTCAGCCTACCTTTAAGAGATAATAAAAAAACAGAATTTATGCTTACCTGATAAATTACTTTCTCCAACGGTGTGTCCGGTCCACAGCGTCATCCATTACTTGTGGGAAATGTTCTCCCCCACAGGGAAAGGCAAGGAGAGCACACAGCAAGAGCTGTCCATATAGCTCCCCCTCTGGCTCCGCCCCCCAGTCATTCGACCGACGGTTAGGAGAAAAAGGAGAAACTATAGGGTGCCGTGGTGACTGTAGTGTATAAAGAAAATTTTTTTTCAACCTGATTAAAAAAACCAGGGCGGGCCGTGGACCGGACACACCGTTGGAGAAAGTAATTTATCAGGTAAGCATAAATTCTGTTTTCTCCAACATTGGTGTGTCCGGTCCACGGCGTCATCCTTACTTGTGGGAACCAATACCAAAGCTTTAGGACACGGATGAAGGGAGGGAGCAAATCAGGTTACCTAAACAGAAGGCACCACGGCTTGCAAAACCTTTCTCCCAAAAACAGCCTCCGAAGAAGCAAAAATATCAAATTTGTAGAATTTGGCAAAAGTGTGCAGAGAAGACCAAGTCGCTGCCTTACATATCTGGTCAACAGAAGCCTCGTTCTTATAGGCCCATGTGGAAGCCACAGCCCTAGTAGAGTGAGCTGTGATACGGTCAGGAGTCTGCCGTCCGGCAGTCTCATAAGCCAAGCGGATAATGCTTTTCAGCCAGAAAGAGAGAGAGGTAGCAGTAGCTTTTTGACCTCTCCTCTTACCAGAGTAAACGACAAACAAGGATGAGGTTTGTCTAAAATCTTTTGTTGCTTCTAAATAGAACTTTAAAGCACGAACAACATCTAAATTGTGTAATAAACGTTCCTTCTTTGAAACTGGATTCGGACACAAAGAAGGAACAACTATTTCCTGGTTGATGTTCTCGTTGGAAACAACTTTTGGAAGAAAACCAGGCTTAGTACGCAAAACAACCTTATCTGAATGGAACACCAGATAGGGTGGATCACACTGCAAAGCAGATAATTCAGAAACTCTTCTAGCAGAAAAAATAGCAACCAAAAACAGAACTTTCCAAGATAGTAACTTAATATCTATGGAATGTAAAGGTTCAAACGGAACCCCTTGAAGAACTGAAAGAACTAAATTTAGACTCCAAGGAGGAGTCATGGGTCTGTAAACAGGCTTGATTCTAACCAAAGCCTGAACAAAAGCTTGTACATCTGGCAAAGCTGCCAGTCGTTTGTGCAACAAGACGGATAATGCAGAAATCTGTCCTTTTAGAGAACTAGCTGACAATCCTTTATCCAAACCTTCTTGGAGAAAGGAGAGAATCTTTGGAATTTTAATCTTACTCCAGGAGAATCCTTTGGATTCACACCAACAGATATATTTTTTCCATATTTTATGGTAAATCCTTCTAGTCACAGGTTTTCTGGCTTGGACCAGAGTATCAATCACAGAATTTGAAAACCCACTCTTGGATAAAATCAAGCGTTCAATTTCCAAGCAGTCAGCTGCAGAGAAACTAGATTGGGATGTTCGAATGGACCTTGTACTAGAAGGTCCTGTCTCAAAGGTAGCTTCCATGGTGGAGCCGATGACATATTCACCAGGTCTGCATACCAAGTCCTGTGTGGCCACGCAGCTATCAGAATCACCGAGGCCTTCTCCTGTTTGATCCTGGCTATGAGCCTGGGGAGGAGAGGAAACGGTGGAAACACATATGCTAGGTTGAACGACCAAGGCGCCACTAATGCATCCACTAGAGTCGCCTTGGGATCCCTGGATCTGGACCCGTAGCAAGGAATCTTGAAGTTCTGACGGGACGCCATTAGATCCATGTCTGGAATGCCCCATAATTGGGTTAACTGAGCAAAGACCTCCGGATGGAGTTCCCACTCCCCCGGATGGAAAGTCTGACGACTCAAATAGTCCGCCTCCCAGTTGTCTACTCCTGGGATGTGAATAGCAGATAGATGGCAGGAGTGATTCTCTGCCCATTGGATTATCTTGGTTACTTCCTTCATCGCTAGGGAACTCTTTGTTCCCCCCTGATGATTGATGTACGCAACAGTCGTTATGTTGTCCGACTGAAATCTTATGAACCTGGCTTCCGCTAGCTGAGGCCAAGCCAGGAGCGCATTGAATATAGCTCTTAGTTCCAAAATGTTTATCGGGAGAAGCGTCTCTTCCCGCGACCATAGGCCCTGAGCTTTCAGAGAGTCCCAGACCGCGCCCCACCCCAAGAGGCTGGCGTCGGTCGTGACGATGACCCACTCCGGTCTGCGGAAACTCATTCCCTGAGACAGGTGATCCTGGGTCAACCACCAGAGAAGTGAGTCCCTGGTTACCTGGTCTACTTGAATTTGGGGAGACAAGTCTGTATAGTCCCCATTCCACTGATTGAGCATGCACAGCTGTAATGGTCTTAGATGAATTCGAGCAAAAGGAACCACATCCATTGCTGCGACCATTAGTCCTATTACTTCCATGCATTGAGCTATGGAGGGTTGAGGAATAGAGTGAAGAACTCGACAAGCTTTTAGAAGCTTTGTCTTTCTGACGTCTGTGAGAAAGATCTTCATTTCCACAGAATCTATTATTGTTCCCAGAAAAGGAACCCTTGTGGACAGTGACAGTGAACTTTTTTCTATGTTCACTTTCCACCCGTGAGATCTGAGAAAAGCCAATACAATGTCTGTATGAGCCCTCGCTCTGGAAAGAGACGACGCTTGGATTAGGATGTCGTCTAGATAAGGTGCTACAGCGATGCCCCTCGGTCTTAGGACCGCTAGAAGGGACCCTAGCACCTTTGTGAAAATTCTGGGAGCGGTGGCTAAACCGAATGGAAGAGCCACAAACTGGTAATGTTTGTCCAGAAAGGCGAACCTCAGGAACTGATGATGAGATTTGTGGATTGGGATATGCAGATACGCATCCTTCAGATCCACGGTAGTCAAAAATTGACCCTGCTGGATTGTTGGTAAGATTGTCCGAATGGTTTCCATCTTGAAGGATGGAACTCTGAGGAACTTGTTTAATATCTTTAAATCCAGAATTGGCCTGAAAGTTCCCTCTTTTTTGGGAACCACAAACAGGTTTGAGTAAAACCCTAGACCTTGTTCCCCGGAGGGGACTGGGTTTATCACTCCCATCTTTGATAGGTCTCTTACACAATGTAAGAATGCCTGTTTCTTTATCTGGTGGAACCTTCCCTTTGGAGGAAGTCCCTTGAATTCTAACAGGTATCCCTTGGAAACTATCTCTAGTGCCCAGGGATCCAGAACATCTCTTGCCCAAGCCTGAGCGAAGAGAGATAGTCTGCCCCCTACCAGATCCGGTCCCGGATCGGGGGCTACCCCTTCATGCTGTCTTGGTAGCAGCAGCAGGTTTCTTGGTTTGTTTACCCTTGTTCCAGCCTTGCATGGGCTTCCAAGCGGGTTTGGGCTGGGCCGCGTTACCTTTTTGTCTAGCGGCAAAGGAGTTATTAGCCGGTCCGTTCCTGAAATTGCGAAAGGAACGAAAATTAGACTTGTTCTTAGCCTTAAAAGGCCTATCCTGTGGGAGGGCATGGCCCTTACCCCCAGTGATGAAAATAATTTCCTTCAATTTCGGCCCAAAAAGGGTCTTACCCTTGAAAGGAATATTCAGTAACTTAGTCTTGGACGACACGTCTGCCGACCAGGATTTTAGCCAAAGCGCCCTCCGCGCTACTATAGCAAAACCTGAGTTTTTCGCCGCCAATTTCGTTATTTGAAAGGCGGCATCCAATATAAAGGAATTAGCTAACTTTAATGCGTGAATTCTGTCCATGACTTCTTCATAGGAAGTCTCTTTCTGGAGCGACCTTTCTAGTTCTTCGAACCAAAAGGACGCCGCTGAAGTGACAGTAATAACACACGTAGCTGGTTGAAGGATGAACCCTTGCTGAACAAAAATCTTTTTAAGCAATCCTTCCAATTTTTTATCCATAGGATCTTTGAAAGCGCAGCTGTCCTCTATAGGAATAGTTGTGCGCTTCGCTAGTGTTGAAACGGTTCCCTCAACCTTCGGGACCGTTTGCCATGCGTCCCTTCTAGGGTCTACTATGGGAAACATTTTCTTAAATATAGGAGGTGGGGCAAAGGGTACACCTGGCTTCTCCCACTCCTTTTCCACTATGTTCGCTACCCTCTTAGGTATTGGAAAAGCGTCGTCGTGCACTGGGACCTCTAAAAATGTGTCCAATTTGCACAACTTCTCTGGTACTACCATGGAATCACAGTCATCCAGAGTAGCTAATACCTCCTTAAGCAAAGCGCGGAGATGTTCTAGCTTAAACTTAAATGCCACTAGATCAGGTTCTGCCTGTTGAGAAATTTTTCCTGAGTCTGAAATTTCACCCTCAGACAGCCCTTCCCTCACAGCCAATTCCGATTGATATGAGGGTAAAATAGATAAGGCATCGTCAGCGTCTGATTGTTCATCCTTTTTATCTGTATTTAAAACTGAACAATCACGCTTTCTCTGAAAAACTGGCAGTTTGGATAAAAGATTTGCTATAGAATTATCCACTATTGCTGATAATTGTTGCATAGAAATAAGCACTGGAGCGCTAGGTGTCGCCTGCGCGGGCAAAGCTGGTGTAGACACAGAAGGAGAGGATGTAAAGCTATCCCCACTACCTTCATTAGATAAATCATCTTGGGCAACATTATGAAAAATAACAGAGCTGTCCTGATTTTGTTTGGACGCTATGGCGCAATTATCACAAACACTCGAAGGGGGAACCACATTTGTCTCTATACACACAGAACATAGGTTATCTGATGGAACAGACATGTTAAACAGATTTAGGCAGGCAAACAATGCAATAAAAACGATTTTAAACAAAAACGTTACTGTCTCTTTAAATAATAAAATAACACATTTATTTCTGAATGTTCAAAAAACTATGAAGGCAATATCCGATTTTTCTGAAATTTGGACCCCAGTGTCTTAATGCTTAGAAAATATTGCACATCAAATATGGAGACTCTAGCTCTTAAAACAAGCAAACCGGAGCTAATTGTTGGATTTAACCGTTTTTACACACCACAATCCCAGCTACAGCCTTGCTGCAGCTTTTTACCTTCCTTAGGGGTCACCATTCACAGAAAAAAGCCTTTTGGAGTCACTTTCTGAACCACAGGACCCTCTCACATGAATCTGCATGCACTGCCTTGAAATTCAACTGCACAGCTGAAGTGCCAAAATGAGGCTTCCTCCCTCAGCACACTAGAGTGAAGGGGCCTTCCTGACTAGATTTAGGTGTCTAAAGCAAGCCAGATCAATAAAAAACGTTCCCAAGTGTATGTGAGCTTATAAAATATTTCAAATGGTATAATATTGTAATAAAAACCAATCGATTTAGCCCCTAACAGTGTCTACCAGCATAAAAAACAAAAAGGGGAAGCCTGTTATCTTTTTTGCGGAGGTGAAAGAAAAATGGCTTACAGTTTCCCCTGAGGGGAAAAATGACTGTCATCTAGCATTAGCCTGTGTTGTTAGAAGGAGACTAGTCATACCTGAAGCAGATTAGTCTGCAAACTGTTACCCCCAACTGAAGTTCTCTTGTTTCAACAGTCCTGCGTGGTAACAGTAATGGATTTTAGTTACTTGTGCTAAAATCATAGCCCTCTTAAACAGAAATCTTCATCACTTTTCTGTTATAGAGTAAATAGTACAAGCCAGCACTATTTTAAAATAACAAACTCTTGATAGAAGAATAAAAAACTACAACTAACACCACAAACTCCTCGCCATCCCCGTGGTAGATGCTACTTGTTCAGAGCGGCAAGGAGAATGACTGGGGGGCGGAGCCAGAGGGGGAGCTATATGGACAGCTCTTGCTGTGTGCTCTCCTTGCCTTTCCCTGTGGGGGAGAACATTTCCCACAAGTAATGGATGACGCCGTGGACCGGACACACCAATGTTGGAGAAAAACACCTTACATTTATAACCTAAAAACCTAAATATCCGATCTTATCAGTACCTTAGACTCATAGGATTCACTAAGAGGGACTTCCTGTTGGGGTCGGAGTTAGTCACGCCAGTTGTGACCCTCAGTAGCGGGTGTTTGCTTGGAGCGCCCGTCTCCCCCCGCCATTCGCCCTGTGGCCCTACTGTTTCCACAGGCTTGTTTGGGCTTCGAGCTGGTAATCAGCTCTCGCTGTGGAAGTCCAAGAATTGCGATGTAATTCGCCTATGTCGCAGAAAGGTTTGGAGTGGAGTGGTGGCCCAAGAAAAACCCGGATCGAGTGAGCTGCACTGCTGACATCAGAATCCCTGGTCAGCCTGGGTACAAGCAAGAGGAGCCGGTGGTTAGCCAGAATTGTAATACCCGCTTGTAGATAGGGGCCGGTGGTGCTGAGAGCGATCCGGACGTCCCCCCCTGTCTCGTGGGCCAAGAAACAGCACGTCAGACCACCAACTTACCTTTGGTTAGGCAGCAGTTACTAATAAAGATCAGAGAGGGTACCCAGTCCAGCGGTGATACAATCCATCGGAGTGACCCAGGTCATGGCAGGTGTTTGAGGATTCTGGCTGGAGCCACACTGTTTCCTTGAAGTCTCAAGTATTCTATACAGCCCTACATGTTGTTTTAGTCAGAAGGGCTCATAATGTTCCAGTTAAATGTACATAACTCTTTCTACCTTTTAAGTAATAATAAGGGTGGTATAAAGAGCTTCCTTTTTTACATATTTTTTGAGAGATATTTCAGCCCCACAGAATAACAAATAAGAGAACATTGTAATAGTTTCCGGAACTTTATCACATTTTTTCTACCGCTGCTGTATCTTTTTACATCTTGTATGAGGAACATTTTCTCTATATATTGCCTGTGAGACATTCCAGCGCATATAAAGCAACAAATAAAGAACGTTGTAATAATTTATGGAACTTCATCTAGCCTCATATACTTCGGTGTATATTTTGCACATATGAGTGTTACACATTGTGGGGATGCTAACTTTGAAATCTGAGCACTGCTAAGCACTGCTAAGCACTTTAGCTCTTTGTATTTGATCCTCACTTTGTTTAGGAATAAACATGAGCTATACTTGTACAGCCTGTAGATTCTCTTTAGTTATGCATATTGTTACTAAAGATTTATTTGCTTGTGCAAGTTTGCTTAGACAAATGCACTAAGATTTAAGTGATATACCTGCAAACGTTGGTGGTTTGTTCTTGTTATTTTAAATAGTATTTCACCTTTCATAGATGTATGTGTGATTGGCAGATCTCTATGTTTTGTAAAAATTGATCAAAATGTATTCTGATCTCTAAAATTGCGTTGTCAAATTGATTGAGAGTGTAATATAATGGTTCCTTTTTATTTTTGCAGTTTTTTCACCTTGTAGTGTGGTTACGTCACACATATCTTGGGGTTTAGTCGGTATAGAACTAATTGTTTAGATTTACACTAAATTTTTAATTTGTTTTCCTCAATTATAAGTCACAGTTCAAATTTGTAAGCAGATATATACTTAGTTAGTGAGGGACTTATCAACCTTGAAATAGCTATACTTAGAAAATTTTGGCCGTATCATTACTTGTTTTTGTGACCGCTGAAGCACAACCTTCACTACTAGTTGCTATCTACTACAACTTAGAGAGTGTGCAGTCGTAGCTAGTGTGTTTGAATAAGTAAGGAAGGAAGTTTTTTTTTTATATTTTAAGAAATCTAAAATTCCGACATATAAAAGGGGTGGCATTTTTTAACATATAGATAACACTGTGCTTGTGCACGTGAAGTTATCTGGGAGCTTGCACTGATTGGCTAAACTGCAAGTCTATCAAAAGAACTGAAATAAGGGGGCAGTTTGCAGAGGCTTAGATACAAGGAGATCACAGAGGTTAAAAGTATATTAATATAACTATGTTGGTTATGCAAAACTGGGGAATGGGTAATAAAGGGATTATCTTTGTTTAAGTTGGGGTTATACGGCATAACCATCTGCATGAGAGTATTTATTTATTTATTCAGAATACCCTCTTGGGCCCAGCTACACTAACAGAAATGTTAATATGTGGATTCACATAGGAGCTATGCAGTCAGTATTTATCATTTTCTGCACAGATTGTTGTTTTTATGTTTCCTATATTAAGTATTCAAGGTTTTTCCATTTTTTTTCCCTTCTCTTTTCCAGTCCCCCCCCCTTGCCATATTAGCTGATATGTATTATGTATTTCCAGTTTTAAATGATTACTGATATAAATAAAAACCTTAAGGTTCTTTCCTGGAACATAGGAGGTATAACCTCGCCAATGAAACGTAAACTTATAATAAAAACTCTTGCTAAACATCATCCTGATGCTGTGTTCTTGCAGGAGACCCACTTGAAAGAAGTTGAGTTGGCGAAGCTGAAAATAAAATGGGTAGAAGTGATAACGACACCGGTCAATAATAGTAAAGATGGGGTTGCCGTTTTATTACATAAAAACTTAGATTATGAGATTAAAAAGGTTGAGCTTTATCCTGATGCAAGATTTATTATCCTGCAAATAGTAATCAATAATATCAGTTTTATATTTTGTAATATCTATGGACCAAATGCCCATAACCCCATATTCTGGGAAAGAATCGAAGCCAAATTATTTTCATTTGTTAATCAGAACCTCATTCTGGGGGTGATTTTAATATTTCAATATGCCCTGAATTAGACAGATTTTCAAAGAAAAAACTGCAGGAATATAATAAAAGGGCTAAAATCTTGAAACAATTCTGTCGTAAACTTAAGCTGCTAGGTATTAAGAATCCCGATGCTAGAGTGTTCTCTTGTGAGTCGAAAACACACAGAACATTTTCAAGAATTGATATGCTGTTAATATCAGAATGTCTCTCTATTTTAAACATAAATCCAGAAATTGCCGATATAGAAATTTCAGACCATTCTATTATATCGCTTGCTTTTCCTACATTATCTAAACCTAGAGATAAAAGTGAAAATTTTATATTCCTGCGTTTTTTACTTAATAACCCCAGATTTAATGCATGGTTGAAACAAAAATGGAAAAGAATTTTGTTACTTTTAATATCTCTCAATTTAATAAGATAAACTTTTTGGGAATCCTCAAAAGCTGTCTTAAGAGGGGAAATTAAGTTGTATCTAATGGCCTGGAATAAGAAAAACAGGGCACTTGAAATACAGCTAGCAAATCATGTTAAAAATGCCCTTAGAAGATATTATAACGAAACAACTCCACTAAATTGGAATAGATATTGTGAGGCTAGAAATAATCGCAATGTGTTTCTAAGAAAGAATTCTCATAGAGAGGAGCTTAAATTGAATTTACAGTATAGAGGATTTTATGGTACTTCAGCAAAACATTTAGCCAATCTGATTAAAAATAGAAAGAGTAAGAACTATATCACAGCAATCAAGTCTGGCAAGGATAGATTCACGGACACTGAAAGCATCATGAAGGTTTTTCATAGCTTTTATCAAAAATTGTATGATGGAACTGACATTAATTATCCAAATTTAGATAGTTTACTGTCAAAAATCTCATTCCTGCAGATATCGAAAGAGCATTTAATTGAATTAAACACCCCTATCACAAGTGAAGAAATTACAAAAGCGATTGAAAAAGTTAAATTAAACAAGGCAGCAGGCCCTAATTTCCTGCCAGCAGAATTTTATAAAATGTTA
Organism: Bombina bombina; assembly: GCF_027579735.1. NCBI lineage: Eukaryota > Metazoa > Chordata > Amphibia > Anura > Bombinatoridae > Bombina > Bombina bombina. Next base: position 104,669,312 of record NC_069505.1, on the reverse strand, counting down.
TCCCTGGAAATGAATAATACCATAGGAAGGCTCTATAATGAGTACTATTCCCACAATTATAGTATGTCTAATTATTTCACGGTAGCTAATGTAACTTTTAATCTTAAAGAAAGATAAGGAGGTGGAGGACCCAGCATCGTATAGGCCAATCTCTGTCCTCAATGTAGATTATAAAATCATGACCTCGATAATTGCTACCAGACTTATTAAGGGGTTAGATAAGATTATACAGCCTGATCAGACCGGGTTTATGTATGGTAGGAATTCCTTTAAAAATATTCGTAAAGTGGTCATGCTGTTAGATTACTTGTGGAATAGGTAGAAAATGAAGAACAAGGGAACATTCTCAGACATAGCTCTTCTCACAGTAGATGCAGAAAAAGCTTTTAATTCTAGTACGTGGCACTATCTATTTAAGGCCTTGGAAAAATTTGGGTATCAGGAGTAATTTGTACAGTTTATCCATAAAGTTTATAAAAATCCGGTTTCATATCTACTGATTAACGGAATGCTCTCCCCTAAAATAACACTTGGTAGGAGAACAAGGCAAGGATGTCCCTTGTCACCATTGCTTTTTAACATTGCGTTGGAACCCTTGGCCATATGGCTAAGGGCCTGCCTTGCTGGAGTTCCTATGGGGGTCTCAAAAATTCTCTATGTAGATGATCTCTTATTGTTTTTGGGTAAAACCTTGCAATCTATTCCCTTAATCTTGCAAATTTTTGCTGATTTCAGATCTTTTTCTGGGTATAAAATTAACTTTGGGAAAAGCGAACTTATGTGGGTTATCAAATCGCAGGTAAGCTGTCAAAATCATCCTTTTAAAGTCGTAGATTTCTTTGAGTATTTAGGTATATTCCTTCATAGGAACCCACACAAAAATGGTATACCCTAAACTTTTCGCCCTTTATTACAAAAGATTAAAAAAAATTGAATTATGGGCTTCTTTGACATTATCCATATTGGCACGAGTGAATCTAATAAAAACAATTGTCTTTCCCCAAATATTATATCCACTTCAAAATTTCCTGTTGTTTTTTACAAATATCGATATGCGAAAATATGATTCTTGCCAATCTAAATTTATATGAGGAACTAAAAAACCTTGTATCTCTTTAGGTAGGCTGACCCAAAAAAAAGTGTCAAGCAGGATTAGCATTACCAAATATGAGATTGTATAATATTGCCACATTAGTTAAAATTGCGTTTGATTGGATAGCTGATTCTAACAACTTTGCTATTATTGAATTAGAGAGCCACTCTATTGCCCCTTTCTCATTAAAAGCTATCATACATTGTTCAGTTCAATATCTCCCTCTATTAAGAATGTAGTAATAGCCTGGCAAAAAATGTTGTAGGTTGTTGGAAGTGGATCCCCACTTTTCAAAATTTTTACCTATAAGAGGTAACCCAGAGTTTTTGCCTGGAATACAGTATGCAGTTTTTAAAAAATGGGAAGAGAATGGGTTGGATTTTGTGGCGCAGATAATAATGGATAGACAGCATTTATGTCCTGATATTCTCTTTCAGCAATTTAATTTACCCAGGAATAATATGTTAGCTTATTTTCAGCTTCGCCATTTTGTTTTGAGTCGGTCTCCTGCAGTGGACAGGTTAGCTGAGTGGGCGGAGATTAATATATGTATCAGTAAGTTTAGGATTGGCAATACTTCAATATCACTAATCTATGACCTAATGCTAGCTAAGCAAGGTACATTACTGTTAGAGAAAATTTGTAAGGTCTGGGTGGACTCTTTTCCCGCTATAAATCCAGATTTGATTACTCAGAGCCTTCTTATAGTAAATAAATGTGTTGTCGCCGTGAGCTGGAAAGAATCGCACTTCATGCTTATCAATAGTTATTATATTTCCTCTGCTAAGATGGCACAATTTTACCCCTTACAAGTTTTTTCATGTCCTCGATGTTCCTATTCTAAAGCCAACCTAATGCATATGTTTTGGTTTTGTCCCAAGATTATTCAATTCTGGTTGAAAATCCAGTACTGGGTTAACCAGTTATTTAATTCTCATATTCAATTCTCACCAGATGAAGTGATATTTTTAAAAAGCTCAAATTATATATGAAGCATTACATGTCCAGTTCTCATCAGAAAAGAAAATCAGTAAATTTATTTGCAGCTGGCTCCCAGTTATTAAATCTTACTCCTTGGCAGTTCAGAAAAATATTCTAGCTCCATTCTTAAGCTCCAAGAGCTTTGCAGACTTAGTCCTGCACAACCTTTTCCCTCCGCTCTGGGTATCAAATTCTAGGGAAGTGGGCTGAGGTGGTGGGGGGTTTCCCTTTATTATTATTATTTTTATTTTTTTTCCTCTCTCTCCCCTTCTCTCCTTTTTGTTGGGGCATGCCCCCACTGCTGTTTAGAAATAGTTATATGTATATAATTGGTACATCCTGTATTAATTTTTTGGCATCATATCCTCTTTCGTATGTACCAAGCGCTGGATTTGAAAATGTATATATTATTGTTTAAAAACCGCAAATGTGACGCTGTGTATCTTCTTTTTTTTATGACTTGCAAAAATGAAGCCTTGTATATGATTTATGAATGTATACCTGTAGAAAATAAAAAATATATTTAAAAAAAAAAAGGTATCTTATATTATTGTTCAACACTCACAACATATTAAATTTGTAACATAATTATAAAATGAAGACTTGTAAGTCAATGTTGATATTTAGTCCCTTAGGAGACATACTATTCATTTTTTTTTTGTTTCAAATTGTTTTTATTAATAATTTTTCAGAAAATATACATAACTCAAACAGACAGTTATTATACGGTGCAAAATATGGTAAATATCAACATAATATATATTCTGTATAAACCTAAGAGTATTTAGCATTTGAGTTAATGGAGGAAGTGGAGATAGTGATAAGGGACCTGTTTTAAGGAAAGGAAAGAGAAAAAAGAAGCAGAGGGGGAAAAGAAGAGAACGGAATGGAGAAGCAGAGAAAAGAGAGAAAATCTTCCCTCGCATTAGGTATGTCCAACTTGGTTAGAAGATAGTGTACTGACTTATGTGTAGATGTAAATGGTCAGTGATATGGTACAGTAGCAACCTCTGTTACATATTATGGAGTTCTTTGTTCCCAAAGAAAAATAACGTCAAGTATGAAATCCTGTTTCCCTATAAAACAGTAGTGTCTCTTCTCAAGGGATAGTATATAAGTAAGCTCCATTTCCCATTGTTCGAAGGTGGGGGGTGTTGTTGTTTCCACAACCGAGGTATGAGTCGTTTGGCACATGTAAGCATCAACTGCAGCAATTTTGTGCGATAGGCGCATTGTGTATCTGGGACTGAGTTTAATAAAATCATTGGGGCAGTAATAGAAATTTGAGTACTCAGGGTAGTGTTAATACATTGTTCTATTTGGGCCCAAAAGTTCGACAATTTATCACAGGACCACCAGACATGGGCTAGAGTGCCAACCTCCCCACACTGTCGCCAACAGAACCGATTGGCCCCTGGAAATATTTCAGACAATCTCTGGGGGGTAAGATACCATCGGGAGATGATTTTATAATTGAGTTCAGTCAATATTAAGGATGTTGAAGCGGAATGTGTCATATGAAAACATCTTGACCAATCCTCTACTGGAAGTCTGAGCTGGAGTTCTGTCTCCCATTTATTAGTGAAGGAGGGTAACCTAGTTGCAGGTGGGATCCTAAGAAGTTTGCGTGTGATGGATAAGTGGGATTTATGTATGTCCAGATTAAGGCATAGTTTTTCAAAAGGTGTAAGTGTACGAAGGCAGTCAGTTCTTTGAGGACAGTCAAGGATGGCCTGTCGGATTTGGAGATAAGAAAACCAGCTGTGAAATGGAGAGCCTAAGGAGTCTCTTAAAGAGATTCTGTCTTTAACCAAAGAAGAGTCCGTAAGTAGAAATATAGGCAGATTTTTGTGGCTCGTGGTTTCAGTCTCAAATTTAAATTGGTGTCGTCGAAAAAAGAGTGTATTACCTAATATTGGGGTCATGGGTGAGATCAGGGTAGAAAGGGTATTGGGATGCTGGATAAGGGAGTCCCAAATAGTAAGAGTAGTGTTAATACTTTCGTTAAGTTTGATCATGGGGGGTCTGTGGGGTTTGGGAAGCCAACAGAGGTCTCGCATCGAGGTTTCCTGGAGAAGGGCTGCCTCGATTTGTACCCAGATTTTAAATGAAGAATTATGAATCCACACCAATATTCGAGCGAGGTGTGTCGCCCTATAATATAAAGACAAATTTGGGATATTGAGACCTCCTTCATCTTTTCTCAGATATAACGTTAGATAAAAGATTCTAACACTTTTTGTTGGGTGCATAAAAATTGTCTTGGTATTGAGATAGGTAGAGCCTGAAATAAATATAGATACTTCGGGATAATCATCATTTTTATGGCATTTATTCGGCCTGTCCAGGATAGGTGGCCCTGTTTGTGCCACGTATTTAGTAATGGGAAAACTACGGTTTGAAGCTTTAGAAAGTTTTCGTGGAACAAATCCTGAGGGTTAGTAGGAATAGTAAGTCCCAAGTATCTTAGAGAGCTTGTGACAGCAAAAGGGGTGTCGTTATGGAGGAAGTCTATTTCTGTGGGATTTATGTGAATGGGAATGATGCTTGATTTCTCCATGTTTATAGAGTAATTAGAGAACTGTTTATATGACTCCAAGACTTGTATGAGGGCAGGGAGAGAGGTTTTAGGCGCCTGTAATGTAAAGATAATATCATCTGCAAAAAGAAGACAGGTCTGACGGATTTTGCCAAACTGGATGCCAGTGATATTAGGGTCGTTTCTAATTTGAATTGCAAGTATTTCCACAGTAATGGCAAACAGCAGAGGAGATAATGGGCACCCCTGTCGGGTGACATACTATTCATTTTATGTATCTACTTAGTCTGAGCCTATGCTCCGCACTTTTTGCTCTTGAAAGGGTATTGTCAGGGTATTCACTATTGCAAACCTGTCCCTTTAATTCTGACTCCTCTTTCCCTATTTAAGGCCCCTCCTCTCTATGCTCTTTGCTTGGTAATTTTGAATTGTTACTCTATGTGACTTGTCTCTGAAGAAACCTAGCCCATTCCTCTATCTGAGGGGTTACCATATTGCTGCTGTGAAAGCTTGTCAGTCTTCCTTACTCATCTGATACTTTGAGCCGGTCTGCCTTCCCTGCCTCTTACGGTACCATAGGAACCAAAGGATCAGCTCTCAGTTTCCCTGCCTGTTACACCGGGTGCCTGTGACGTCACACCCGGCATCTCAGCGTCTCTGCAGCGCGTGTACCGCGCTGTGTCCCTCCAGCAAACAGTAAATCAGTAAGCAGTATCGCTTCCATCAGGCTCTCACTTTGCCTTCTAACCAACGAACAGGATTTGGTCTGTATATTTACTTATTACCTGGGATATCAGTGTCTCTCTATTCTGCAAACTAATTACTGCTATTTCATTGACTGTTATTAACACCATACTGCTGGATAAGCTTTAACTGCTTTACTAATGCATACTCTCCTTGAACTGTTGATTGCATTAATAACACTTGCTGTGAACTTTATTCAGTGACTGTTTTTCATTACTACTAATCTAAGCTTGCAAATGCTATGTCTATCAGCAAACCCTAACATATCATTGTGTCTGCATAGCTTCACTGCTTAAGTGCTGTATATCCAAAAGGTATCTCCAGCAACAACTCTGGATTTGGATTCAATTGTAATTCTTATATCAATTAACCCTGGATTAGTTTGCACTCCTGTATTGCCATATTTCTCATGCATCTACTGTATAACCATTACTAATCTACCATATCTCTTCAAATTCATTTTGGGATAATATCATCTGCCCTTCTAACACTACAACATTTCATTACATAGTCTCTCAGTATTTTGTGTCTGCTATTTCACATTTATCCTCACTTGCTATCTGCTAGATTATTCTGTCTATCTTATTTGTAGATACATCTCCTATGTGTTGAAATACATATACTCTTGTATCTTGGTTGCGTGACGGCTCCGTTTTCACTCTGTACCCTGCAGTAGTGACCCTCAGTTCAATGAGCATAACTGGATTCCTGTAAGTTAAATCTGTGTGAATCCAAGGTTTGGTGTGAGGCTGAGTGGTCCTGCTATAGCGGATACTAGGTACCAGAACTTATTTTCCTCCTGTTCTATCAAAATACACCACATTACATCACATATCATCACAGGTATATAGTATGTACACTGGCAAGACTTCTTTATTTTAATAGTAAAAATTCCTAAAATGCTCAGACACTGTGTCTCTGAAAATAAAGTCTAATATTTTCTAAACGTTAATAAAATCTTCTTTTTAATTTTCTTTTGGTTCTCCCCACATACACTTCATCACAGGAACATAATAATAGATACACCACATAGACGGAGTGGCGGCTCGTGGGTTATTCAAATGGGGGTTCACTATATACATATATATATATATATATATATATATATATATCTCCCACCATCCACCACATCTTCATATATTTAAAAGAACACACAGTCAGTCTTCATGAGACCCTGAAACGTCAGTATTAAATTACTATTCATTACATATACACACACATATACATACATACATACACACATACACAGTCACACACCTTGAAAAATATGCCCAGCAGGTACTACAACTTCTATGAAAAATTCCTACTAGTCCACTTTTTTTACTCAGATTTTTTCCTGCAGCATACATAAACTTGTAATTAACTATTATATACTTCTATAATGCATTTAGAAAAAACACTGTTTATACTAACAAACTAAAAAATAATATACCTAGTTCAGATGACAGAAAGCAGGGGCTGGCCCACAAACTCAAATGACAAGGCAGAGAAAGGACACAAAGTCCAATGTCAGCACACTGAACACATAGTTAAGATGACAGCGATCAGAGGATAGACTACGTGGTTAGGATTGACAATAATGCACAGCAGAATTAGGAAAACAAATTCAGATAGTTGAAATTAAACTCTCTGACTTTCATATGTAGGCTACTAATGGTAAGTGTTTGATGACAATCAAGATATTCAGCTATTCATGATATCCATATTAAGTGAATATGTACAAGCTTCAACACTAACGAATGCTCATTACTATAATGTGACAGCTACTACAAATAATTAGTAGAGACTCGTTTTGGATTGTTATAACAATGCTTGCAGATCATTATAGTGATTAAATTCAAGTATTCTTACTCCTAGCTATTCCAATAAGGGATTGTTATTTAGAGATACAAATCCGTTTTTCCCTTTTTTTCTCTACTATTAACTACACAACACTACCCTCTAGTGTCAAGTGATAGTAGTGCAATATAATCTGTCATTGATAAAGGCTGATTAACAAATACCACGTAATTAATACCTTTAAGATGCTGTAATATATAGCAGTCCAACACACAAGAACCTGTGAGATATTTTATATATATATATATATATATATATATATATATATATATATATATATATATATATATATATATATATATATAAAACATAATTATAACCTTATTGGGTCCTATATAAACATTATTAAAATATTTACTATTACAGATGCTATGAGACTTATAGTAATTTACATAGAGGAATAAAATTTGCTTTACAAGTATATATATATTTGGGAATTACTTCATAATTATTAATACCAATACCAATACTGATTTTTATTCATTCCTTTCTATTTCATTAGGGGCCAAGTTGAGAGCAATTAGTCTTTAACGGACTTACAAAATCAGAGTATCATACGACATTTCACACTGTTTGAATGAGGGATATCTATACAAGTGTCCCCTTGTTCTGGTCATATTGTTTGATGAATAAATTTATATAATGTGCCTAGTGCCATCTCTTTTTCTTATTCTAGAAATATAAATCAGTAATGTATCACAAGGGATGATCAGTATGGGAGACGGTGACACACATGCCACATGGAAAAAACAGTACTCACTCGACAGGCAGTCTTGCTGCAGCTCCCTCCTCTTCAGTAGTTCCCGCCACCAGCCGATGAGATGACGCCCGATGTCAGCCCACGATGCTCCACCTCCCAGACAGTGCTCCCACACAGCACACACACAGCTCTTAGTTTGCGAGTGTCACGTGACAGCTGGCTCTCGCACACTAAGAGCTGTGTGGTTAGGAGAGCTATGGACTGGCCTGTAGGTGGCACTGCAGTCAATGCAGTTTTAAAGTGGAAAGGGCTTTTGCCTATACTTCTATCTATCGCACTGCACAGCATGTGCGATAGAAGTATTAGGCAAAAGACCATTCCACTTTCAGCCTAAATTAACTAAAAACATTTAAAATTGTCATTTTTAATTAAACTGCAGTGGAGCCTGGAGGATTTTTTTTATTTAACTCAGCAAAAAAGTTTAAAAAATTTAATTTTTTTTTCTCACTTTTTTTTTTTCCATCAGGGGTCAGGGTGTGTTCAGGCCAGGGTCATGGGGTTCACATGCTCAAGTGCTCCTATAGAGGAGCCTCCACTGCATAGACGGAATTACAGGTTCCTCTGCGTTTCAGTTCCAATTGTATATAGAATTTTCCTTATGGACATAATTGCACATTCAACTATTGATCTTACCACACTTGTTAGTGCCTGATTTCAGTTATAACCAATTAGTAAGTGGTTTTTGGATATTCTGCTTGTTAAATATAAGCTAAGAAGGAGCCAAAATATTTTAAATCCTTATTTCTCCTGAAAATAACTTGAGAATGTGATCCCAAAGGAACCTCCCAAAATGGGGTCTGCTTTTAAAATATTCCAATGTTTGTTTAGAATTTATTTAATATGGTTAGTTCCAACATTGTATGTTGTAATAGATTTAAAGGGACAGTCAAGTCCAAAAAAACTTTCATGATTCAGATTGAGTATGTAATTTTAAACAACTTTCCAATTTACTTTTATCACCAATTTTGCTTTGTTCGCTTGGTATTCTTAGTTGAAAGCTAAACCTAGGAGGTTCATATGCTAATTTCTTAGACCTTGAAGGCCGCTTCTAATCTAAATGCATTTTGATAGTGTTTCACCACTAGAGGGCATTAGTTCATGTGTTTCATATAGATAACATTGAGCTCATGCACGTGAATTTACCAAGGAGTTAGCACTGATTGGCTAAAATGCAAGTCTGTCAAAAGAACTGAAATAAGAGGGCAGTCTGCAGAGGCTTAGATACAAGGTAATTACAGAGGTAAAATTTATATTATAACTGTTGGTTATGCAAAACTGGGGAATGGGTAATTAAGGGATTATCTATCTTTTAAAACAACAACAATTCTGGTGTTTACTGTCCCTTTAACACCTGTATTACTTTTATGTTTATATTTCCTAGATGATATTAAAAGTGTATCCCGTGTTTTACTTAAACTTACCTATCTTGCCTTGTGTACTAGATGTTTATCATAACCTTTATCATAAATTTTTTGCTCTAAGGCATCTGCTTCTAACTTGGAACCGTCCATACGGCATTTTGGATTTCCGAACTGGAAGATGACCACTTTTGGACTTCAAAAAGCCATTTCTGTCCATTTCCTAGAGTTTTTACCAATACCTGATTGTCAATAGTTTCTCTAAATAGAATTGTCTAAAAATTCTATTTCATCTGAAGTGATTTTTTTCTGTAAAGTTCAGATTGTACTCATTATGGTTCATGTATTGAATAAATCTATCTGCCAGAATCCTATCGCCTTTACACATAATAATGATATTGCCTATATACCTGAAATATTGCACTAAATTGACAGAAAAGGGTTTTGTTATTCCAGATCTGTGCCTTGTGTTTGTTTGTAATATTGTCACTTAAATGCAAAATATTTGTGTTTGAGGATGAATTTGATCCCTCCCTGCAGAAAGGCTACATGTATATTTGGTATATCCCATTTTTTTTTTTTTTTTTTTAACACATTTGGTCATTATATATTTTTTTTCCTCATATCTATATTAAATTAAAGTCCATGATAGTCCATCGAAAGACCCCTTCAGGTTCCCTGGGGTCTCTTACTGTCCACAAAATTATTTTCCTTAACAAAAATACAAGCTAAAGATTCCAAATGTGTATAAAGCCTAATAAAAAATAAAAAAAAATATATAACAAAGAAAAATTATTCTCATGGATATAACATTAAATTGTTATTTATAAAATCTTCAGCAACAGATAATTTTTATAACTACTTTAATATAATACTTAAATATATACCTCATGTTTTCCTTTTAAAATATTTTTTATATTATAATACAGATCCAGCTGATCTACTGATTGATAATAAAATTTCTCCATAGATATAGAATATTGTATTTGTAACTGCCATTCTGTTATTGTTGGCGCTCTTTTCTGTTTCCATAATCTCGGTATTATCTGCTTTGCGCTATTTAAAAGTATATATAATGCTTTATCATATTCTATTGATAATTTTAAAACAGGCTTGTACAATAGAACTATTGTTGGTTCTAATGGAAGCTGTATTGATAATAATTTATTTATTTCTCTAATTATTAAAGACCAATAGTCGAATATTATTGGGCAAGACCACCAAATATGTATCAATGTACCTTTCCCTCCACACTCTCTCCAACATTGTCCTGAAAAGTTAGGGAATATTGTTTTAATCCTATTCGGTGTTAAATACCACCTCATCAATAATTTATAATTTGTCTCCTGTATACTAGCTGATATTGAGGTTTTTGCATGGCGTTGAAAGATTACACCCCATTCTTTTGTTGTAGGTGATACTGCTAGTTCTCGTGACCAAGCTTTGGTATATGTTGGTAATTCTAAAATTGTTGCTGTAGTCAATAATTTATATACCATTGATATTGTCCCTTTTACTAATTGATTTCCTGAACAAATTATTTCAAAAGGGGACCTTTGTCTGACTAGTTCTATTCTCTTTGGGTGGGTATTTAGAAATGATTTAAGCTGAAGATACCTCAACCATGGACTTAAAATCTGTACCCCGTTATTGATTAATTCTGATTGTGATTTTAGTATATTACCATTCATTAGTGTATAAATTGGGATTAGATCCTCCAGAGTTCTTATATTGGTATCTCCAATAAATTCACAGAATGGTAAAGAGTCATTTAACATAATAGGTGTAAGTGGGGATGGAATGGTTGTTATTGATTTTTCCATTTTAAGAATAATATTCCATGTTCGTAATAATTCTTTTAAGATAGGGTATTCTTGCATTATTTTCGGCCAAGCTTTTATAGGTTGCCAACACTTACCTCCTAATTGTTTACTTTGTATTAAATTATGTTCTAATTCTTACACCAGTCAATAATCCTTTGTAATATGGATGCTCTCCTATATTTTATTAAGCATGGTACCCCTAACCCTCCCTTTTCTTTAGGAAGATACATAGTTAATCTTGATACTCTCGCAGTCGTGCCGTGCCATATATATTTGTTTAGTAAAGATTGGAATTTATCAACATAAGGGTTTTGTAAAGGGATTGGTAATGTCTGGAATAAATATAGCAGTCTTGGTAGAATGGTCATTTTCACCGCTTGAATTCTTCCAAGCCATGATAAATTTCTATTTTTCCATCTGTTTATTTCTATTTGGGTTTCTTTAAACAGTTTATCATAATTTAATATAACTAGTTCTTTATGACTAACTGCTATAATAATCCCCAAATATTTTATCGTATTTGAAATTTCTTTTAAGTTAATATTTTGTCTAATTAATTGTAAACTATTTCTGTCTAATCCATAGCTAAGCAATTCAGATTTCGACTGATTTATAGAAAAATTAGAGTATTTACCATACTCCTTAAGTGTATTTAAAACTACAGGGATAGATTGAACCGGGTCAGAAAGTGTGAATATAACATCATCTGCATATAATGAAATTTTACAGCTAATGTTACCTATATTAATGCCATTTATTTCTTCATTCTGCCTTACTTTAGATGCCATAATTTCTATTGCTAAAACGAATAATATTGGTGATAAAGGGCATCCCTGCCGTGTTCCGTTGTTTATTTTAAATGGTATCGATAAAGAGTTATTAAATTTAACAGTCGCATAAGGAGCGTTATATAAGGAAAAGATTCGTTCTACAAATAAATTGCTAAAGCCGAAATGATATAAAGTGAGACGTAGGAATTGCCAATTCAGCCTATCGAAAGCTTTTTCAGCATCCATCGCCAGAAGTGTAGATGGTATACCTTTATTCTTTATATATTCTAAGATCTGTAAAACTTTATTAGTGTTGTCACGTGTCTCCCTTCCTGGGACAAAGCCTACCTGGTTTAGATGAACTAAATAGGGTAAGAAGTTATTTATCCTAGTGGCCAAGATTTTACCATATATTTTTATATCTAAATTTAAAAGAGAGATAGGTCTGTAATCACTAGGTGTTTCCATTAATTTCCCTGGCTTTGGTATAACAGCAATCCTTGCCTCTAACATATTAGATGGAAACGGTTTTGCTGAGTCTATCTGTTGGAAAACAGCTAATAAATGCGGGGTGATTATATCTTGGAAGATTTTATAATATTTTGCAGTTAAGCCGTCTGGGCCTGGGCTTTTCCCAACTTTTAAATTTTTGATAGTGTCCATTATTTCCTTATCTGAAATTGGTTGGTCTAACATCTTTCTCCTCTCTGTTGTGAGGTGCGGTATATCTGCTTTTTGAATATATTCCTTACTTTCATTTATAAAATCTTTTGTAGTATAATCATCATGTAGGTTATACAATTCCTGGTAGTAACTGCTAATCGTGTGTCCTATCTCTTTGATAGAGTGAACAGTTTTCCCCTCTTTAGTTTTTATTTTATGTATATAAGCTTTAAGGTTTTTTCTTTTAAGAACTCTTGCAAGCAGTTTCCCTGACTTATTACCTTCAGTATAGAATTTCCTCTTTAAATAAAATGCCGATTTACATGCTTCTTGATTTAGCTGATTTTGTATTAACTGTCTGACGTCTGTTAATTGTTTTAATATGTTCTCATCCTTAGGGTGGAGTTTATGTAAATGATCTAATCTTGATAGATCCGTCGTTAATAAATTGTATTTTTCTCTTTTTTGTTTTTTCAAATGTGCATTTATTTTTATGAAATCTCCCCTAATATAACATTTATGTGTTTCCCACAATACTGCTGGGTTTAATTCCTGTGAGTTATTTATAGTAAAAAATTCTTGGAGTGAACTTGATAGTTTCTGTATAATAGCTGGTTCCGATAACAAAAAATCATCCAGTCTCCATAGGAATGTAGTATTTGGTTTAGTTGGCCATTCCAGAGAAATTGTCATCGCAGAGTGGTCTGACCATGCAGTATGGCTAATATAAGCTCCCTTGAGAAGGTGTAAACATTGCTGATCTAAAAATATATAATCGAGACGTGAGTATGTTTTATTTGGGTTAGAGAAGAAAGTGTAATCTTTTATTGGGATTTAAATATCTCCATGTGTCATATATGTGCCTATTATAAAATTGAGACCAAATATTTTTTATTATTTTTTGTGAAACTGCTGATTTCGAGGTGGACGCATCTAACTTTGGGTCAAAGGGGAAATTTAAATCCCCTCCCAAAATTAGCATTCCTTGTGTAAAGTCTAATATCCTGTTAAATAATTTTTTGAAAAATTCAATATTAGTTTTATTAGGTGCATATATATTAATGATTGTTACTAAACTGCCATACATTAATCCCTTTACTGCTAGATACCTACCCTCTTTATCCCTATCCACTTTATGTAGTGTAAATGGTAACCCTTTTCTAAATATTATACTGACACCCCTTTGTCTTGAATTGTATGAGCTATAGTATCCAACATCAAAATTTGTTTCAATATACTTTGGCTCTCTATTAGGTCGAAAGTGTGTTTCCTGAAGTAACAGAATGTCTGCCCCTTTAAGTTTGAAATCCAAGAATGCTTTCTTCCTTTTTTGTGGTATATTAAAACCCTTCACATTCTGTGAAATTATAGTTAATTGTTTATTAGTGTGGACCATATCTTAAATAGTAGTTATTGATTTCCTCTATTATATGTTGCTGAAGAGATTTATATGTATAAAGAATCAAGTACATAACTTGTACTTTTAGAAATCTGTTTTGCTTATTTATCCTTTTACTCATCAAAATTCCAAATTTCCAAATACTGTATATATAATTCAATTTATACCCATAGGAACTATAAAAATCAAAACAAAACCAAAACAATAAAAATATAAAAAAAACTTCTGAAAAAACCCACAACTTCATCCTATCAAGAATAAAGTTTAGGGAAGGACCTTGGAGACCATCTTCCTTTTAGAATTTGTAAAATATATATTAATTTCACCTAAGCAGATATAGTGACTATAATAACCTTTCTTTTCCTTTCCCCTTCTCCCTCTCTCCCTCCCCCCTCTCTCCCCCCCCTCTCCCTCTTTCAAATATCTCAACAGACATTTTTATTTATTTAGTATATCACAAAAAAAAAAAAAAAAAAAAAGGGGCAGATAGAAAGATTATCATATATACTTATTTACTTACAAAAAAAAAAGAAAAAGGAAAAGAGAGAGAGAAAAAAAAAAAAAAGGGGGGAAAGAGAGAAGAAAAGATATAATTATATTTCTCCACATCTATAAATTTATTCATCTCTTGAACGGCCATCTTTTTCCACGTTTAATATAGCTCCCATATCTCTGGCATTTAACCTCTCCATCGGTGTTTCAGAGTTAAGAGTAGTCCCCTTTGTCTTAATCGGAATCTTTTTCCATTCCTCCTGTAATTTTCTCCTCACGTTCCCATTATCGGTATTACTTCTAATCTGTGAGTCTGAGGATAGTTCTGGCTGCTCTATTCCTAAAATTTTACAAAAGTCTTTTATTTCCGCAAGTTTAGAGCAGGTGACTCTTTTATCTTCATGTATCACTGAGATATGGAACGGAAATCCCCATCGATAGGTTATTTGTTTTGCTCTTAACATTCTAGTGAGAGGTGCAAACTCTCTCCTTTTTTGTAAGGTTCTTGGGGATAGGTCTGCGTAAAATTGTAATTCTAGACCTCTAAATCTAACCGGTTGATTCTTCCTTGCAGCTGTCATGATTTCCTCTTTCTTTAAGAAACTTTTAAATTTTATAATTATATCTCTTGGCGGGGCTGAATCTGATGGTCTTGACCTCAGTGCTCTGTGTGCTCTCTCCCACTTGATATTTGATAATGCGGGATCTCCCAATACGAAAGCAAAAAGTGATGTGAGATAATTCTGGAGTTCTTTTGATGTCACCGACTCAGGAATTCCTCTAATTCTTATATTTTCCCTCCTGCTCCTATTCTCTAGATCTTCTACCTTATCTTGTAGAATAGTAATTACCTCCGCCTGTTGTTCTGTAGTTTTTTGTATCTTAGTTAGTTCTTCTTTTATATCTGACCCATTTTCTTCTAGTGCTTCTATTCTGAAGCCCAGGGAGTGAATGTCTTGACGAAGGTCCATTATTTCTTCCCTAATACAGGATCTAAGTATTTCTGTTAAATCCTTAACAGTTAAATCTTTAGTTGACGTTAATAAGGGTAAAGGGTTTGCACTCTGCTGAATATTATCCATTACTAATGAAGAGGAAGATGCAGAAGATGCAGAAGTCATATTATCAGGGTTACTCCTGTTTGCTTCTTGTTTATCCTGAGTATTTATTTGTTGACTCTCTGCTGCTGGAAAAAAGGTGCTTACTGTTTGTTCTTTATTGCCAGTATTCTTTAACACTTTTACCATCTTAGCACCTTTCCTTGACGTCATTTTTCTTCTTTCCCCCCCCCCTTTCCTTCCCCCTCTCTCCCCTTCCCTCTATATCTCTTTTCCTTTACACTTTTACACTTCTCTTAGTGTTATCCAATATCATTTAATGTCACTCAACATTCACCAAAAGAGAGGGAAGAAAAAAAATATATATTATGTCCCTTACCTTTCTATTGGGGTGTTCAAGTTTTTTTTTTTAGTCAGGTTTAATTAGTCAGTTGTGTTCAGTTTCTCAGTTTTCAGCTTATTCTTATTCAATTGTCACAGCTCATCACAGCTCATTTATTTAAGCTATTAATATCAGGTCCAATAGATAACAGTCCAGCATTTGCATTTATATTTATACTCATTTAGAAACTGTACCTGATCTTTTTCCTGTTATTCTCTTGAGCCTCTTGAGCCACACAATCTTGCAGCTGTTCCTACTGCATTTCTCCCAGCATTTGCCTCCTGTGCTTTCTGGTGCAGTTATCGACACAGTTGCCGGCACCTTCTCTCACACGAGCACTTTCTCTTACATGTGCTCATCTGACCGCTCCGCGTCCTGTGTCTGTGTTGGAGACTAGCAACATTCAGCGTGTCTCACACGCCCAGGATTTCCTGCGCGCCTCTCTGGCGTCACCCCGGCTTCTCGCCGGTGCCTCAGCCTTAGCCCGGCCTCTCTCCGACGCAGCTCCTCCGATTCAGGTAAATGTAATGTATATTATTTCTCACTGTAATAATGTCCCAGCATAACCTTTCAGGTCTCCGGTGTGGACAGAGGTAGTCCTGGTTTTCCTCGTAAGATCTTCTTGTAGGATCCAGATGGCCAGCAATTTTGCGGTTTACAATTCACCGCTTTTTACCGCTTTGATGTCTTACCCCAATAGAAGGTAAAAAGAATAGGGAGATAAAAACAGAAAAAAAGGGGGTCCAAACTGTCAAAACACTGTTTCCGTTTTTCTTGCCTCTTACATTACCGGGCTATTGATGTTGAAAAGGGGTAAGGATAATGGTGCTAGTGGTGGAGATAAGCAGAGCTTCAATCTCTATAAATATGTTCTCCGCACATAGTTTCTCTTGTTGTTGTACTTTATTTTTCCATTTCTCTTTTCAAAGTCTTTTTCAGCTTTTTCTCAGTTATAATTGCTGCTTAGTGCTCAAGTCTCAGGAGCTCAGGTCTCACGCAGCCATGCTTGCTGCTGCCTCTCTCCCCTCCCCCGCGGTATATCCCATTTCTTGCAGCATTTAAAGGGACATGAAACCCAAATTTATTCTTTCATGATTTAAAAAAAAAGTATACAATTTTAAACAACTTTCTAATTTGCTTCATTCTCTTTATATCCTTTGCTGAAAAGCATATCTAGATAGGCTCAGTAGTTGCTGATTGGTGACTCCACATAGATGCCTTTTGTGATTGGCTCACCCAGGTGCATTGATATTTCTTCAACAAAGGATATCTAAAGAAAGAAGTAAATTGGAATGTTGTTTAAAATTGTGTTCTCTACCCGAATCATTAAAGAAAAATGTTGGGTTTAGTGTCCCTTTAACAAACGCTTTGACCTCTTGTTTGTGGAATAAAAGTATAGAGTGATGAAATGTCATAGGATATCCATAAATAATCTATATCCCACTTTAGGCCCTTGAACTTATTAATCACATAAGTGGTGACTTTAAGAAACAATGTGTTCCTAACCATAGGCTGTAAATACCAATTGATATACACTGACAAATTACTACATAGGGATCCTATACCAGAAATTATTGGTTTCCCTGGTGGAGTTGTGCAGTTCTTATGGATTTTTGGCAAATGGTAAAACATGGGGGTATTTCAATTATTATTATTTAAAGGGACAGTCAAGTCCAAAAAAAAACTTTCATGATTCAAATAGGGCATGTAATTTTTTTTTTTAAGTTGGTAATCTTGTTCAGGGTACAGAAAGAAAAAAAAAAGAATAGGGGACATTTTATGACACAATATTTTACAATGCAGATTTGAGCTCCAACCTAAATTATGCATCTATATTTTTGTCACAATCTGATCTTTACATTGTAATCTACAATTTAAGTGAAGAATATAAATAGATAAAGAGAGAAAAAAAAACCCTGAAAGTTCTACCTTATGAGATAAAACAACCCAAATCCTAATAATTTGTATTAATAATTCATAAAAAATACATATTTACCCCTAAATATTTACCAACAGTTCTATTTTCCAATTCCCCCCTCCCCTCTGCCCCTCAGCCACCCTCTTCCCTATTTTAATTGTTGACTAACCAAGAGCCGCCAATTGTGGTAATTTCCCTCTAGCATATTATAACCCAGTGCATACAGGTCATAGAGGGCATGTCATTTTTTTAAATCTTTTATTTTAAATCCATTTTCATTGACAAAAAGGGAAACAAAACAGAATCGTATATAACATGACATTTATACAAAACTTTACTAATGCGTTACTCATAGTACCTTCTTACAAATATTCTTTAAAAAAAAAAAAAAATTGTACCATTTAGCGATATGTCTTAAAGTTAATCTTTCCTGTTATACCATGTCCCATAAATAAACAACCTGAAAATTGATATATATTTTTTATCTCTTCTACACCTGAATCTTTGAAAAGAAAAATAATTTCAACAAAAAAAAAAGTAAAAGGGAGAATTAATAACTAGTGTTGTAGTGAAGATATCACTAAAACACTTATAAGATGCGCCAAGGATAAGTATTACAAAAAGATATAAAATGATATATGTAAAATATGAGTAGTAAGAATCAGAATAATAAATATAATATAAATAATTATATATATATATGTATATAGTAGCAATAGCAGTGTTAAATATTGGTATTGGTATCAGAACATTACTTGTAATGACACTCAAAATAATAATAATAAAAAATAATAATATAAATAAAAGTAAAAATAACAATAAAACCTGTAAAGTTCAATGTATGTATTCTGATACAAAGTCCAAGAATGTATAGTGGCAATTCCAGAAGCTGATAGACAGGTGAAGATATTCCAAGATGGTATAGGCTGCTCATCCAGGGTGTTGTGCCGCAACACAGAAGATATATCTAGGAAAGGAAGGATAGAGGGCGCCACATGGTGCAGATCATAAAATAAATAAAAACAACAGCAAATGGAATCCTACTCACACAGTATAGAGCACTAATGTGCAGTATTCGCAGTCCGGAACCACACGTCGTCCGGTAGACCTCTTTCAAGGGATGTCGTCAAGTGGGATTCCTCGTCTCACTAGGGAGAGTCCAGGGAAATCAAAATTGGTCTTTCTTTGCTCCAGATTTATATTCTTCCCATTGAGCTTGACTTTCAGGGCTTGTACCAAAAAAACTTCCAAGATGTCTGACAAGGCGCTGCGGGTCTTGGCTTGTGGTGATGTGTATGGGAAATTTGATGTAGTTTTCAACAGAGTTCGCGCTATCCAGAAGAAGAGTGGACAATTTGATTTATTAATCTGCGTTGGAAGTTTTTTTGGTACAAGCCCTGAAAGTCAAGCTCAATGGGAAGAATATAAATCTGGAGCAAAGAAAGACCAATTTTGATTTCCCTGGACTCTCCCTGGTGAGACGAGGAATCCCACTTGACGACATCCCTTGAAAGAGGTCTACCGGACGACGTGTGGTTCCGGACTGCGAATACTGCACATTACTGCTCTATACTGTGTGAGTAGGATTCCATTTGCTGTTGTTTTTATTTATTTTATGATCTGCACCATGTGGCACCCTCTATCCTTCCTTTCCTAAAAGGGAGAATTATTTATTCTAATGACCAATGAATCTATATTTATTCTCAGATATACTTAGTCTATCTCAGGATTAAACACTGAAATTGATCTTGTCAGTATGTAAATATCCTGTGAGCCATTATCCCTAGCCCTATATATTGTGACCTTTGATCCTCATCACGGAAAAAATAAAAATAAATATAATAGGACATTAAAGAGGGAAAGAGAGAAAAAGAAAAAAAAAATTATTTCCCCTTCCCTCCTCCTCCCCTCTCCCTCTAATTGAATTTGGTTTATACTTGAACAAGGAAAGTTACCATACCCCTAATAATACTAACTCTGAATTCCTGAATGGGTAAATCAGGTGTTCTATCTTATTCGGCTGCAATGTTTTAACCTCTTAAGGACATATGACGGAATTTTTCCGTCATAAAACAATTGAGCAAACTGAAAGCTGTGTCCTTAAAGGGTTAATGAACACTGACCATTTTTTGAAAAAACCTGCAATATCTGTTTCCTCTTCCATATTGGTGTCTTTTTGTTCTAACATACACTGCTTCTTTAAACAATTTTTAAGTTTGTTTATACTGGGGATTGTCCTTCCTTTCCATTTCTTAAAAATTAGGTACTTTGCCGTTAAGATAATCATATTAACTATTTTATTATGTATCCGAAGATCTTTTGTTACTTCCCATAAAAAAATTATATGAGCCACATTTAGTCTCATGGGTGAGATTTTTAGTACTTGGTTAATCCAGTATTCTATCTTAAACCAGAAATGTTTGATCTTGGAACATTCCCAGATCACATGGATAAGATCTGCAGAGGGTAGTGAACATTTTGGACATTTACAAAAGTTGGTATTCCCGTACCTGAACCCCTTCTTCGGGGTATAATAGGTCCTATAGAGTAACTTAATGTGAGACTCTCCATGTGGCAGATAAGGTAATCTGTGAAACTTTTGAAATAGAAACATGGATGTTATTTGCACTTGTGTCGTATTGAGGTATCATTAAATTCCATGCGGATGATAAGTTTTCTAGGTTCCTATGCCCCTTGCTAGAGATCAAAAATTGATAACATGGCGAAATAGACATGAACCCATTTCTTGCTAACACAAGCCAATTTTCCAGTTTCCCAAGAGACCAATTCCAGCCAACTTCATTTACTATCTTAGAGATGAAATGTCTTCTTTGTAGATATGCAAAAAATTCTTTGTTAAGAAGATTAAATTCTCTTTTCAGGATCTCGAATGTTTTAATACATTGGGGCATATTTATCAAGGTCTGGCTGACCTGATCCTAAACTGCGGATCAGGTCCGCCAGACCTAGCTGAATACGGCGAGCAATGCGCTCGCCGTATTCAGCATTGCACCAGCAGCTCACAAGAGCTGCTGGTGCAACGCCGCCCCCTGCAGACTCGTGGCCAATGGGCCGCCAGCAGGGGGTGTCAATCAACCCGATCGTACTCGACCGGGTTGTATTGTGGCGATGTCTGTCCCCCTGCTCAGAGCAGGCGGACAGGTTATGGAACAGCGGTCTTTGTGACCGCTGCTTTATAACTGCTGTTTCTGGCGAGTCTGAAGACTCGCCTGAAACAGGGGCCATCAAGCTCCATACGAAGCTTGATAAATAGAGCCCATGGTCTATTCCTATCTATCATTTGTGAGATATTAGTCAGACCTAAGGTGTGCCATCTCTGAAAGGATGCCGATTGTAATCCTGCTTGAAATTTAGGATTTCCTTTAAATGGCATATAATCAGATACATTGCATTCAATAGATAATATCTTGCTTATCTTCCACCATGCCTGCAAAGGACACATCAATGTTTTAAGTCTTTTGACTTCCTGAGGAACTGATTTAGGATAACAATGTATTAAAGCTGTGGGAAGGAAGGGCAAGCTTACATTTTTTTCCAGTGCATTATTCATTATATAGTCTTTATTTAAGATCCAATCGACAACTATTCTAGCAAGAAAGGCCAGATTGTATAGTTGTATATCTGGTAGTGTAAGTCCCCCATATTTTCTAGGTAATGAAAGTTTCATTAGAGAAATTCTGTGGTTTTTATTCTGCCATATAAAGCTTCTTAACATACTATTTTCCCAATATCCTTCCTCTTAAGAATTATTGAAGTATTCTGCCAAATATATAATAGCTTTGGAAGAAGAATCATTTTAAATGCAGCAATATGACCTGAAATTGAGAGCGGGAGGTTTTGCCACATTTTCAGGCTATCCCCAATCTCCCTCAATACTGGTGCTATGTTAAAGTCATAGCAGTTGTCTGGATCAGACATAATCATAACTCCCAAGTATCTAAAAGATTCTGAATTTCTAAAAGGTATATCTGAAAGAGAATCACGATTCTCTCTGATCCATAGCAATTCCGATTTTGACGCATCAATCCTATAACCTGAGAAGGAGCCAAATTGTTCTATGATTGAAATAACTATGGGTATATTAATTTGTGTATTGAAGATATATAAAATAATATCATCAGCGTATAGTGCGATTTTAAGCTCCTTTCTACCTATTTTTATACCTTCCATTCAATCTCTAATCATAATTGCTAAAGGTTCAATAGAAATATCAAAGAGGAGAGGAGAGAGGGGGCAGCCCTGTCGCGCTCCTCTTTCAAGTAATATCTCTGAGGATAATATATTGTTAACAATTATTTTTGTGTACGATTTATTATATAGATTTTCCACGAATTTAAGCAGGTTCCCTTTAAGACCAAATTTAAAGAGAGAAGATAACAAATGATCATGGTGAACTGAGTCAAACGCTTTTTCTGCGTCGATTGAGACAATTGCTAAGTCTGGGGAATCCCCCTCCCTCCTCTGCTCTGTCCTTTCAATAGATTTAAAGTAATTATTGTAACTAGGACTTCCCTAATTTTTGCTGAAGAATTTCGTTTCTGCAGGAACCCTGCTTGATCTTTATGAATTATTTCAGAAAGTACCAGTTGTAGCCTCTTGGCTATAATGGAGGTCAGAATCTTATAGTCTGCGTTTAACAATGCTATAGGCCTGTAAAACTCTTTTTTGGTCGGATCCTTCCCGGGTTTAAGAATCAAAGTGGTATAGGATGCACTAAATTGGGGGGAGACTGCGTTCCCTTCCACATAAATATAATTAAAAAGCTTGCTCAAAGATGGAGCAATAAGTGGTGTAAGAATTTTATAGAATTCGTTAGGAAGTGCGTTTTGGCCTGATGCTTCATTTAATGGAAGATCCTGAATAATCTTTGAAATTTCTGCTTCAGAAATTGGGGAGTTCACAACTGATATTTTTTCACTGTTAAGCATAGGGTGAGTGATTTTGCTCCAAAATTCGTCAGATTTAACCTTATCTGAATTTTTCAGAGAGTAGATCTCCTTAAAGTAATCTGAAAAAATATTAGAAATATCTTCTGTGTTTATATGAGTTTTCTCCTCATGATAGAGCTTATCTATTAATGGGGATCTTCTTTCCCTTTTCATCAGATTAGCTAATAGCTTCCCGGCCTTATTGCCATAGCGGTAGAGTCTCGCTTGGAGTCTTAGTTCCTTCTGTGTCTCTCTACAAACTAAGAGCGTGTCCCTTTCGTTTTTTGATCTAGTATACTTGGCCCAATTTTCCGAGGAATTTTCAAGTAAATAGTGATTATATGAATTAATTACCGATTTTAGCACTTCTGTTTCTCTTGTTTTTAGTATCTTAATTCTATTAGCACTATATGAGATAATTTCTCCCCTAAGAACCGCCTTTGCAGCCTCCCAGAAGATATCCGGGCGATTAACATAGGCTTTATTGAACTCCGCATATTCTTCGAATTTACTTTTTAACCAGTTTTTACATTTTAAATCCTTCATCAGCCAAGTAGGGAAGAAAAAGCGAGAGGACCTTGGTCTAAGTTCTTTATATTGGATTTCTAATGTAATAGGGCCATGATCTGATACACAGATGGGAAGAATTCTAGCTTTAATTCACATTTTACAGAGTCTTTCATCAGTAAGGAATAAATTTATGCTGGATAGAGTTTTATGAGCTCTGGATAGACAAGTAAAATCTCTTGCATCTGGGTTCTGTAATCTCCATATATCCCTGACCATCAAATTCTGAAAAATCTTCTTGAACATCTTAGTTTCCAGGTTGTCTCGCTTATTCTTCCCTAACATAGGCTTCTGTCTTAGCCTATCTAACGGGTAATGTGGGGCCATGTTACAATCCCCGCCTAAGATTAAATATCCTGCTGATTCTGTAAGGATTTTTAACTGCAGAGTGTCCCAAAATATTGGATCAAACACATTGGGAGCATATAAATCGCAGAGTGTATATAGAATTCCCTCTATTTTTAATTCTAAAATTACGTCTCCCCCCTCTGGATCTGGACTTCATAGTTAATTCTTTTCCCTATCAGAATTGCTACGCCTCTCTTCCTTTCTGCACCTGCGGAAGCAAACACTTCCTTTACCCATGAAGATTTCAGTTTTAATACCTCTTCTAGATTTAAATGAGTTTCTTGCAGCAAGGCTATATCAGTATCTATTTTTCAAAGGTGAGTTATAATTGATTTTCGTTTAAAAGGGGAAGTAAGACCTCCAATATTCCAGGAGGTTATTGTACATTTATCTACCTTGCTCATTTTTTTAGGCAACCAAGCTGACGAGAGAGGGATAAAAGGAGGAGAGAAGGGAGAAGAAGAGAGAGAAAAAAAAAGAATTCCCCCCCCCCTTTTTGGTGAAATTAAACAACCACCAACTACGAGACATTCCCCTAGAATCCCGCGTGCCCCCATACTAGCCCTTAATTCTGGAGCCATAGGTCAGATGGCGATCTAGAGAATGAGAGAGCAAGAAAAAGACTACCGATTTTTATATCAGCTATTATCATGTTATCCTAATTCTTCTACAAAATTTTCTGCTTCCTTAGCAGATTCGAAAAAGTGAACTTAATCATTAATTATAACCTTTAGTTTAGCTGGATAAATTATGGTAGCGCGATATCCCCCTTTGCTAAGTTTTGTACAAATAGGTGATAGCTCTTTCCTTTTTCCCGGCTGTTTCCGCGGAGAAATCTTGGAATAGAAGAATATTTGTTGCCCCCAGTGAGATAGGTAGATTTTTACGGTAGTGTTGAAATATGACAATTTTATCTTGAAAATTCAACAATTTTGCTATAATTGGTCTTGCTCTCGCATTTCCTCTACCTTCATCTATCTGTCGGCCCAGCCAGTGTGCGGGTAGGAAGGGGGGATTCCTAGTAATTGAACTAAAGTTCCGGAAATACATTTTCCAAGGTCCTCATATTGCTTCCCCTCTGGGACCCCAATTATTCTCAAGTTGTTCTTCCTGGAACGATTCTCTAGATCCTCAATTTTAGCTTGGATTTTGGATAATATATCTGTGGCCTCAAATTTAGAACTGTGAATTGTACTAATGTCTTCTAGGTCTGATACTCTTTGTTCAGCTTCTTGGAGCCTATTCGAAAATTGTCGGAATTCGTTAGTTAAGGATACAATATCTTGTTTGATCTCAAGTTTAAGAGAGTCAAATCTTGGGGTGAGTGCCTCTGATATACTAGCTACCAATACTTGAGTATCCTGTGTTTCTTTATTGTAAGGAAGATTAGTGGAGGCTGGGTGAATGTCCACCTGGGTTTCTATGGTATTTTTGTTTTTCCTATCTCTGTGCCTAGCTTAAATGTCACTTAAATGCAAAATAATTGTGTTTGAGGATGAATTTGATCCCTCCCTGCAGAAAGGCTACATGTATATTTGTTATATCCCATTTCTTGCAGCATTTAAAGGGACCCAAATTTATTATTTCATGATTTAAAAAAAAAAAAAGTATACAATTTTAAACAAATTTCTAATTTGCTTCATTCTCTTTATATCCTTTGCTGAAAAGCATATCTAGATAGGCTCATTAGTTGCTGATTGGTGACTCCACATAGATGCCTTTTGTGATTGGCTCACCCATGTGCATTGATATTTCTTAAACAAAGGATATATAAAGAAAGAAGCAAATTAGATAATAGAAGTAAATTGGAATGTTGTTTAAAATTGTATTCTCTACCCGAATCATTAAAGAAAAATGTTGGGTTTAGTGTCCCTTTAACAAAAGCTTTGACCTCTTGTTTGTGGAATACAAGTATAGAGTGATGAAATGTCACAGGAAATCCATAAATAATCTATATCCCACTTCAGGCCCTTGAACCTATTAATCACGTAAGTGGTGACTTTAAGAAACAATCTTGTGTTCCTAACCATAGGCTGTAAATACCAATTGATATACACTGACAAATTACTACATATGGATCCTATACCAGAAATTATTGGTTTCTTTCATGTAATTAGCAAGAGTCCATGAGCTAGTGACGTATGGGATATACATTCCTACCAGGAGGGGCAAAGTTTCCCAAACCTTAAAATGCCTATAAATACACCCCTCACCACACCCACAAATCAGTTTTACAAACTTTGCCTCCTATGGAGGTGGTGAAGTAAGTTTGTGCTAGATTCTACGTTGATATGCGCTCCGCAACAGGTTGGAGCCCGATTTTCCTCTCAGCGTGCAGTGAATGTCAGAGGGATGTGAGGAGAGTATTGCCTATTTGAATGCAATGATCTCCTTCTACGGGGTCTATTTCATAGGTTCTCTGTTATCGGTCGTAGAGATTCATCTCTTACCTCCCTTTTCAGATCGACGATATACTCTTATATATATACCATTACCTCTGCTGATTTTCGTTTCAGTACTGGTTTGGCTTTCTACAACATGTAGACGAGTGTCCTGGGGTAAGTAAGTCTTATTTTCTGTGACACTCTAAGCTATGGTTGGCCGCTTTTTTTATAAAGTTCTAAATATATGTATTCAAACATTTATTTGCCTTGACTCAGGATGTTCAACATTCCTTATTTTCAGACAGTCAGTTTCATATTTGGGATAATGCATTTGAATCAATCATTTTTTCTTACCTTAAAAAATTTGACTTTCCCTGTGGGCTGTTAGGCTCGCGGGGGCTGAAAATGCTTCATTTTATTGCGTCATTCTTGGCGCAGACTTTTTTGGCGCAAAAAATCTTTTCTGTTTCCGGCGTCATACGTGTCGCCGGAAGTTGCGTCATTTTTTGACGTTCTTTTGCGCCAAAAATGTCGGCGTTCCGGATGTGGCGTCATTTTTGACGCCAAAAGCATTTAGGCGCCAAATAATGTGGGCGTCTTATTTGGCGCTAAAAAAATATGGGCATCGCTTTTGTCTCCACATTATTTAAGTCTCATTTTTCATTGCTTCTGGTTGCTAGAAGCTTGTTATTTGGCATTTTTTCCCATTCCTGAAACTGTCATTTAAGGAATTTGATCAATTTTGCTTTATATGTTGTTTTTTCTCTTACATATTGCAAGATGTCTCATGTTGCATCTGAGCCAGAAGATACTTCAGGAAAATCGCTGCCTGGTGCTGGAACTACCAAAGCTAAGTGTATCTGCTGTAAACTTTTGGTAGCTGTTCCTCCAGCTGTTGTTTGTATTAAATGTCATGACAAACTTGTTAATGCAGAAAATATTTCCTTTAGTAAAATACCATTACCTGTTGCAGTTCCATCAACATCTAATGTTCAGAGTGTTCCTGATAACATAAGAGATTTTGTTTCTGAATCTATTAAGAAGGCTATGTCTGTTATTCCTCCTTCTAGTAAACATAAAAAGTCTTTTAAAACTTCTCTTTATCCAGATGAATTTTTAAATTAACATCATCATTCTGATTCTAATGATTCTTCTGGTTCAGAGGATTCTGTTTCAGAGGTTGATGCTGATAAATCTTCAAATTTATTTAAAATGGAATTTATTCGTTCTTTACTTAAAGAAGTCCTAATTGCATTAGAAATTGAGGATTCTGGTCCTCTTGATACTAAATCTAAACGTTTAGACAAGGTCTTTAAATCTCCTGTAGTTATTCCAGAAGTTTTTCCTGTTCCTGGTGCTATTTCTGAAGTAATTTCCAGGGAATGGAATAAATTGGGTAATTCATTTACTCCTTCCAAACATTTTAAACATTTTAAGCAATTATATCCTGTGCCGTCTGACAGATTAGAGTTTTGGGACAAAATCCCTAAAGTTGATGGGGCTATCTCTACCCTTGCTAAACGTACTACTACTTCCTACGGCAGATGGTACTTCCTTTAAGGATCCTTTAGATAGGAAAATTGAATCCTTTCTAAGAAAAGCTTATTTGTGTTCAGGTAATCTTCTTAGACCTGCTATATCTTTGGCGGATGTTGCTGCAGCTTCAACTTTTTGGTTGGAAACTTTAGCGCAACATGTAACAGATCATGATTCTCATAACATTATTATTCTTCTTCAACATGCTAATAATTTTATCTGTGATGCCATTTTTGATATTATCAGAGTTGATGTCAGGTTTATGTCTCTAGCTATTTTAGCTAGAAGAGCTTTATGGCTTAAAACTTGGAATGCTGATATGTCTTCTAAATCGACTCTACTTTCCCTTTCTTTTCAGGGTAATAAATTATTTGGTTCTCAGTTGGATTCTATTATCTCAACTGTTACTGGTGGGAAAGTAACTTTTTTACCACAGGATAAAAAATCTAAGGGTAAAAACAGGGCTAATAATCGTTTTCGTTCCTTTCGTTTCAACAAAGAACAAAAGCCTGATCCTTCATCCTCAGGAGCAGTTTCAGTTTGGAAACCATCTCCAGTCTGGAATAAATCCAAGCCTTCTAGAAAAGCAAAGCCAGCTTCTAAGTCCACATGAAGGTGCGGCCCTCATTCCAGCTCAGCTGGTAGGGGGCAGATTACGTTTTTACAAAGAAATTTGGATCAATTCTGTTCACAATCTTTGGATTCAGAACATTATTTCAGAAGGGTACAGAATTGGTTTCAAGATGAGACCTCCTGCAAAGAGATTTTTTCTTTCCCGTGTCCCAGTAAACCCAGCGAAAGCTCAAGCATTTCTGAAATGTGTTTCAGATCTAGAGTTGGCTGGAGTAATTATGCCAGTTCCAGTTCTGGAACAGGGGCTGGGGTTTTATTCGAATCTCTTCATTGTACCAAAGAAGGAGAATTCCTTCAGACCAGTTCTGGATCTCAAAATATTGAATCGTTATGTAAGGATACCAACATTCAAAATGGTAACTGTAAGGACTATCCTGCCTTTTGTTCAGCAAGGGCATTATATGTCTACAATAGATTTACAGGATGCATATCTGCATATTCCGATTCATCCAGCTCACTATCAGTTTCTGAGATTCTCTTTCCTAGACAAGCATTACCAGTTTGTGGCTCTGCCGTTTGGCCTAGCAACAGCTCCAAGAATTTTTACAAAGGTTCTCGGTGCCCTTCTATCTGTAATCAGAGAACAGGGTATTGTGGTATTTCCTTATTTGGACGATATCTTGGTACTTGCTCAGTCTTCACATTTAGCAGAATTTCATACGAATCGACTTTTGTTGTTTCTTCAAAATCATGGTTGGAGGATCAATTTACTAAAAAGTTCATTGATTCCTCAGACAAGGGTAACCTTTTTGGGTTTCCAGATAGATTCAGTGTCCATGACTCTGTCTTTGACAGACAAGAGACGTCTAAAATTGATTTCAGCTTGTCGAAACCTTCAGTCACAATCATTCCCTTCGGTAGCCTTATGCATGGAAATTCTAGGTCTTATGACTGCTGCATCGGACGCGATCCCCTTTGCTCGTTTTCACATGCGACCTCTTCAGCTCTGTATGCTGAACCAATGGTGCAGGGATTACACAAAGATATCTCAATTAATATCTTTAAAACCGATTGTACGACACTCTCTGACGTGGTGGACAGATCACCATAGTTTAATTCAGGGGGCTTCTTTTGTTCTTTCGACCTGGACTGTAATTTCAACAGATGCAAGTCTTACAGGTTGGGGAGCTGTGTGGGGGTCTCTGACAGCACAAGGGGTTTGGGAATCTCAGGAGGTGAGATTACCGATCAATATTTTGGAACTCCGTGCAATTTTCAGAGCTTTTCAGTCTTGGCCTCTTATCAAGAGAGAATCGTTCATTTGTTTTCAGACAGACAATGTCACAACTGTGGCATACATCAATCATCAAGGAGGGACTCACAGTCCTCTGGCTATGAAAGAAGTATCTCGAATTCTGGTTTGGGTGGAATCCAGCTCCTGTCTAATCTCTGCGGTTCATATTCCAGGAATAGACAATTTGGAAGCGGATTATCTCAGTCGCCAAACGTTGCATCCGGGCGAATGGTCTCTTCACCCAGAGGTATTTCTTCAGATTGTTCAAATGTGGGAACTTCCAGAAATAGATCTGATGGCTTCTCATCTAAACAAGAAACTTCCAAGGTATCTGTCCAGATCCCGGGATCCTCAGGCGGAGGCAGTGGATGCATTATCACTTCCTTGGAAGTATCATCCTGCCTATATCTTTCCGCCTCTAGTTCTTCTTCCAAGAGTAATCTCCAAGATTCTGAAGGAATGCTCGTTTGTTCTGCTGGTAGCTCCAGCATGGCCTCACAGGTTTTGGTATGCGGATCTTGTCCGGATGGCCTCTTGCCAACCGTGGACTCTTCCGTTAAGACCAGACCTTCTGTCGCAAGGTCCTTTTTTCCATCAGGATCTCAAATCCTTAAATTTAAAGGTATGGAGATTGAACGCTTGATTCTTGGTCAAAGAGGTTTCTCTGACTCTGTGATTAATACTATGTTACAGGCTCGTAAATATGTATCTAGAGAGATATATTATAGAGTCTGGAAGACTTATATTTCTTGGTGTCTTTCTCATCATTTTTCCTGGCATTCTTTTAGAATTCCGAGAATTTTACAGTTTCTTCAGGATGGTTTAGATAAAGGTTTGTCCGCAAGTTCCTTGAAAGGTCAAATCTCTGCTCTTTCTGTTCTTTTTCACAGAAAGATTGCTAATCTTCCTGATATTCATTGTTTTGTACAAGCCTTGGTTCGTATAAAACCTGTCATTAAGTCAATTTCTCCTCCTTGGAGTTTGAATTTGGTTCTGGGGGCTCTTCAAGCTCCTCCATTTGAACCTATGCATTCATTGGACATTAAATTACTTTCTTGGAAAGTTTTGTTCCTTTTGGCCATCTCTTCTGCCAGAAGAGTCTCTGAATTGTCTGCTCTTTCTTGTGAGTCTCCTTTTCTGATTTTTCATCAGGATAAGGCAGTGTTGCGAGCTTCTTTTGAATTTTTACCTAAGGTTGTGAATTCCAACAACATTAGTAGAGAAATTGTAGTTCCTTCATTATGCCCTAATCCTTAGAATTCTAAGGAGAAATCATTGCATTCTTTGGATGTTGTTAGAGCTTTGAAATATTATGTTGAAGCTACTAAGACTTTCCGAAAGACTTCTAGTCTATTTGTCATCTTTTCCGGTTCTAGAAAAGGCCAGAAAGCTTCTGCCATTTCTTTGGCATCTTGGTTGAAATCTTTAATTCATCATGCCTATGTTGAGTCGGGTAAAACTCCGCCTCAGAGGATTACAGCTCATTCTACTAGGTCAGTTTCTACTTCCTGGGCGTTTAGGAATGAAGCTTCGGTTGATCAAATTTGCAAAGCAGCAACTTGGTCTTCTTTGCATACTTTTACTAAATTCTACCATTTTGATGTGTTTTCTTCTTCTGAAGCAGTTTTTGGTAGAAAAGTACTTCAGGCAGCTGTTTCAGTTTGAATCTTCTGCTTATGTTTTCATTTAAACTTTATTTTGGGTGTGGATTATTTTCAGCAGGAATTGGCTGTCTTTATTTTATCCCTCCCTCTCTAGTGACTCTTGCGTGGAAAGATCCACATCTTGGGTAGTCATTATCCCATACGTCACTAGCTCATGGACTCTTGCTAAGTACATGAAAGAAAACATAATTTATGTAAGAACTTACCTGATAAATTCATTTCTTTCATATTAGCAAGAGTCCATGAGGCCCACCCTTTTTTGTGGTGGTTATGATTTTTTTGTATAAAGCACAATTATTCCAATTCCTTATTTTTTATGCTTTCGCACTTTTTTTTTTTTTTATCACCCCACTTCTTGGCTATTCGTTAAACTGATTTGTGGGTGTGGTGAGGGGTGTATTTATAGGCATTTTAAGGTTTGGGAAACTTTGCCCCTCATGGTAGGAATGTATATCCCATACGTCACTAGCTCATGGACTCTTGCTAATATGAAAGAAATGAATTTATCAGGTAAGTTCTTACATAAATTATGTTTTCCCTGGTGGAGTTGTGCAGTTCTTATGGATTTTTGGCAAATAGTAAAACATAGGGGTATTTCAATTATTATTATTTAAAGGGACAGTCAAGTCCAAAAAAACTTTCATGATTCAAATAGGGCATGTCATTTTTTTTTTTTAAGTTGGTAATCTTGTTCAGGGTACAGAAAGAAAAAAAAAGACATTTTATGACACAATATTTTACAATGCAGATTCAAGCTCCAACCTAAATTATGCATCTATATTTTTGTCACAATCTGATCTTTACATTGTAATCCACAATTTAAGTTTAGAATATAAATAGATAAAGAGAGAAAAAAAAACCTGAAAGTTCTACCTTATGAGATAAAGCAACCCAAATCCTAATAATTTGTATTAATAATTCATAAAAAATACATATTTACCCCTAAATATTTACCAACAGTTCTATTTTCTCATTTTCCAATCTCCCCCCCCTCTGCCCCTCAGCCACCCTCTTCCCTATTTTAATTGTTGACTAACCAAGAGCCGCCAATTGTGGTAATTTCCCTCTACAATATTATAACCCAATGCATACAGGTCAAACAGAGGGCATGTAATTTTAAACTACTTTCCAATTTACTTTTATCACCAATTTTGCTTTGTTCTCTTGGTATTCTTAGTTGAAAGCTAAACCTAGGAGGTTCATATGCTAATTTCTTAGACCTTGAAGGCAGCCTCTAATCTAAATGCATTTTGATAGTGTTTCACCACTAGAGGGCATTAGTTCACGTGTTTCATATAGATAAAATTGAGCTCATGCACGTAAATTTACCATGGAGTCAGCTCTGATTGGCTAAAATACAAGTCTGTCAAAAGAACTGAAATAAGGGGTCAGTCTGCTGAGGCTTAGATACAAGGTAATTACAGAGGTAAAACATGTATAATTATAACTGTGTTAGTTATGCAAAACTGGAGAATTGGTAATTAAGGGATTATCTATCTTTCAAAACAACAAAAATTCTGGTGTTGACTGTCCCTTTAAGAAATTAAATTCTTCATTATTTAATACAGATAATTCCTTTGAATCCACCAAGATTTTATATAATTCTTTCTTATATTCTTGGGTGAGATCTTTTTTTGCATATGTGTTGTCGGCCCCCAATAATCTATGGGTCCCCCTCCATTACAGAAATGTTTTGTAATTACAAGATGTGTACTGCCCCTTAAATGTGATTGTTCCTAGAATTGTAGTAGTGTCAGGGTGCCAGGAATCAGACTGAGACGAGAAGTGCAAAAATAATCACACCTTTATTTATAGCAAAAAATAATAAAAAGTCCAAAAGTCAAATAACAAGCCAGGAATCAAAACCAGAGCTGGTAGTCAGACGAGCCAAGTCAGGAGCCAAAGCGAATAGTCAGACAAGCCGGAATCAAGAACAAGGAGAACAGCAGAGTCAGGAACAAGCCAGGGATCAGGAACCAGGAGGGACATCAGACAGCCAGGTAATACACAGGAGCTCTCACAAACAGGTCTGAGACAACGCAACGGCAAAGCATACTGAACAGAGGCCCTTTAAATAATAAGTGATGACATCACAAATCTGAGACTGCATCCTGTCTCACACGGATGATGTACACCAGTCTGGCCATAAAAGAAAGTGCAGGAAATGAGCAGCATCACACAGTATGTACCAGAGTCAGCAAGAGAGGTGAGTAAAATGGCTGCCAGCAGCACATGGCAAGCAAAGCAGGGAAAAACCCTGACAGTACCCTCCCCTCAACGAGCCCTCCCCTGCGGGAGGACAAAAGACTTATTGGGGAAACGGGCATGGAAGGCACGGAGGATGGCGGGAGCATGAACATCAGAGGAGGGAACCCATGAACGCTCCTCCGGACCGTATCCCCTCCAGTGAACCAAATACTGTACGCAGCCCCTGGACATACGAGAGTCAATAATGCTGCTGACCTCATACTCCTCATGGTTGTCAACAAAGATAGGACGGGGACGAGGCAACACAGTGATAAACCGATTACAAACCAATTGTTTCAAGAGGGAGACATGAAATAACCTGGAGATGCGCATTGCAGGAGGAAGGTCAAGAGCGTAGGTCACAGGATTGACCCGTCAGAGCATTAGAAAAGGACCAACATAATGGGGAGCCAGTTTATTGGAAGGCACATGAAGGTTCAAGTTGTGGGATGACAGACAAACTCTCTCACCAACCTGGTAGAAAGGCGCGGGCAGACGCCTACAATCAGCCTGGAACTTTTGGCGCTGCATAGAACGATGAAGGCAATCCTGAATCTGCACCCACGTGGAACAGAGTTGCCGGAGATGCTCCTCCAAAGCCGGAATACCCTGAGACATGAATGAATCGGGAGACAAGGATGGTTGAAAGCCATAATTCGCCATGAACGGGGATAACTTGGAGGAAGCATTAATAGCACTATTACGAGCAAACTCTGCCCAAGGTAACAGTTCAGACCAATTATTGTGGTGATCTGAGACATAGCAACGGAGGAACTGTTCCAGAGCTTGATTAGACCATTCCGCAGCCCCATTGGATTGAGGGTGATATGCCGAGGAGAAGGAAAGCTGGATCCCCATTTGAGCACAAAAGGAACGCCAAAATCTGGAGACAAACTGGCTACCCAGGTCCGACACTATCTCCTTGGGTAACCCATGTAAATGGAAGACCTCCCAGGCAAAAATTGAAGCAAGCTCCTGAGCGGTAGGCAACTTCTTCAAGGAATGCAATGTGACATTTTAGAAAAACGGTCAACCACCATAAGGATAACAGTATTGCGATTGGAAACAGGGAGCTCGACAATGAAGTCCATGGAAAGATGTGTCCAAGGATGCTCACCATTAGCAATAGGTTGAAGAAGACCCACAGGAAGACATCGAGGAGTTTTATTCTGTGCACAAACTGAGCAGGTGGCAACATACGCAGCAACATCAGAACGAAGACCTGGCCACCAGAATTGTCGAGTGACAGACCAAATCATGTTGTTCTTTCCTGGGTGACCTGCGGCTTTAGGTTAGTGGTAAGTGAAATTCTTGTGGTCAGTAAGAATGAGCACTAGCACGCTAGTACCCTCGAGAAGATGCCTCCATTCCTTGAGTGCCAAAATTATGGCCAGTTATTCCCTGTCACCAATTTCATAATTGCACTCCGCTGGAGACAATTTCTTAGAGAAGAAACCACATGGATGCAAGGAACCATCAGGCATAGGACGTTGAGACAAAAGGGCACCTACTCCAGTCTCAGACGCATTAACCTCAAGAACGAAAAGCAGGGCAGGGTTAGGATGAGCCAGAACTGGAGCGGCAGCAAAGGCAGTCTTAAGACTATCAAAGGTGACCAATGGAGTGGATCATTCTCTTTACAGGTCATTTCTGTGATAGATATGACCAAGGATGAAAAGTTTTTAATAAACTTTCTATAGTAATTGGCAAACCCCAAAAAACATTGAATAAACCGAAGAGCAACTGGGCGAGGCCACGGCAGAACTGCAGCTAACTTGTCAGAATCCATGGAGAACCCTGCAACGGAGATAACATAACCTAGGAAGGTTACTTGAATCTAATGGAACTCGCATTTCTCAAGTTTACAAAACAGTCTGTTATCACGTAGTCTCTGAAGAACCCATGTAACATCAGAACGATGAGTGTGGGTGAGTGTATGTGGATGTCGTCTAAGTACACCACAACACACTGTTGCAACATATCTCGTAGGACATCATTAATAAATTCCTGGAAAACAGCAGGAGCATTACATAGGCCAAAGGGCATTACAACATACTCATAATGCCCGCTCCTGGTGTTAAATGCTGTTTTCCATACGTGGCCCTCCTTGACCATAACGAGATTGTACGCTCCTCTCAAATCAAGTTTAGTAAAGACCGTAGCTCCCTAATGAGCGGAATAGGGTAAGCATTCTTAATGGTAAAAGGATTAAGACCCCTATAATGCGATGCATGGGGGGCATATTTATCAAGCTCCATATGGAGCTTGATGCCCCGTGTTTCTGGTGAGCCTGCAGGCTTGCCAGAAACAGCAGTTATGAAGCAGCGGTCACAAAGACCACTGCTCCATAACCTGTCCGTCTGCTCTGAGCAGGCGGGCAGACATCGCCAGAAATCAACCCGATCGAGTATGATTGGGTTGATTGACACCCATTGGCCGTGAGTCTGCAGGGGGGGCGTTGCAGCAGCAGCTCTTGTGAGCTGCTGGTGCAATGCTGAATATGGCAAGCGTATTGCTCGCCGTATTCAGCAAGGTTTGGCGGATCAGGTCCGCCAGACTTTCATAAATAGGGGCCTTGGTCTTAACTCGCCACCCTTTTTCTTCACAAAGAAGAAGCCAGCCCCTGCAGGAGAGCAGGATTTGTGGATGATCCCCCGCGAGCATCAGCAACATACTCCTCCATAGCACAATTCTCTGCAACAGACAGAGGGTAAATCCGGCCCCGAGGAGGAATGGCTCCAGGTCTACGGTACAATCGTAAGACTGGTGAGGAGGCAATGTACCGGCACGCACCTTGTCAAAAACGTCTAGGAACTTTCGGTACTCCTCTGGCAATTGAGATACCGAGGAAGTGCACAAGACTAACTGGTTTCCGAAGACAAGTGGAAATACATTGCGGAGACCACAACAAAATTTTGGACCTGCGCCAGTCGAGACTGGGATTGTGCTTTTGGAGCCAGGGATAATCCAGAAAAACAGGAAAATGCAGAGAGTTTATCACCTGGAACTGGAGGGTTTCAAAATGGAGAGCCCCAACAGCCATGGATAACGGAGCAGTTTTGTGAGTAACGAGTGCGGGCTGAAGGGGCCTGCCATCAATGGCCTCAATAGCAAGCGAATGGACTGAGGCAAAACAGGAATGGAGTGCTTTGATATAAAAGCACCGTCAATGAAATAACCCGCAGCACTGGAGTCAACAAGAGCCTGGGTGACTATGGAGGAGTCCACCCAGGAAAGGACAACCATGACCAAAGGTTTCTCCTTTAGCGGTTCCGGGGACAAGGATAAACCACCCAAGGTCTGCCCCCAACAGGACCTTAGGTGTGAGCGTTTCCCGGCCATGTAGGACAAGACTTCAAAAGGTGGCCCTGTAACCCACAATAGAGGCAGAGCCCCTCCCTCCTCCTAAAGGCCCTCTCCGACCGGAGAGACGGGTGAATCCCAACTGCATCGGCTCAGCAGTACCTGGTGACTCGGGACCAGGAGGCATGGGAGGAGAGGGAGGCATGGGTGGGAACCAACACGTAGGAGACAACGGAACAGGAGGCCTCCGCAAGCGCTCCTTGAAAGAGGGCCTCTCACTTAGTCTGATGTCAATTAGGATCAAAAAAAGATACCAATGCCTCGAGATCTTCTGGTAAATCTCTGGCAGCAACTTCGTCTTTAATCGCATCAGAGAGCCCATGAAAGAAGGCGGCAACAAGGGCTTCATTGTTCCAACCTACCTCTGCGGCAAACGTATGGAACTCAATGGCATACTGAGCAACAGATCTTGTACCTTGCTTAATGGACATGAGTCATTTTGCAGCAGAGGAGGAGCGAGCCGGAACATCAAATACCCTTCTAAAAGAGGCCACAAATTCAGGGTAATTTGAAATCACAGGTTTATTAGTCTCCCACAAGGGATTAGCCCAGGAAAGAGCTGTGTCAGAGAGTAACGAGATGAGAAATCCCACCTTAGCTCTGTCAGAGGGAAACGCCTGAGGTAACATCTCAAAGTAAATGCCCACCTGGTTCAAAAACCCTCTGCACTGATTAGGATAGCCTCCATATCACTGAGGTAGAGGTGCAGAACCGGACATACTCCTGGTAGGACTAGGTGCAGCAGCGGAAACAGGAGCAGCCATAACTTGCGGGACACTTTGGTACAAATGTGCAGTGCGAGTCAGCAGGGTTTGCAGGGCTAGTGCAAATTGATCCAAGCGGTGATCCTGTTCATCCATCCTGGAAATGATGGCAGGTAAAGGTGGATTCTTGGCCCTTGCGTAATGTCAGGGTGCCAGGAATCAGACTGAGACGAGTCAGGAGCCAAAGCGAGTAGTCAGACGAGCCGGCAATCAGGAACAAGGAGAACAGCAGAGTCAGGAACAAGCCAGGGATCAGGAACCAGAAGGGATGTCAGACAGCCAAATAATAAACAGGAGCTCTCACAAACAGGTCTGAGACAACGCAAGGGCAAAGCATACTGAACAGAGGCCCTTTAAATAATAAGTGATGACATCACAATTCTGAGACTGCATGCTGTCTCACACGGATGATGTACACTAGTCTGGCCATAAAAGGAAGTGCAGGAAATGAGCAGCATCACACAGTATGCACCAGAGTCAGCAAGAGAGGTGAGTAAAATAGCTGCCAGCAGCACATGGCAAACAAAGCAGGGAAAAAACCCTGACGAGTAGGAAGCAGATCACTTATAGGGAATAGTCTGAACCATTAAAGGCTCACCATTGTGTTAATCACATATGTTTAAATACTTGGCACAGTACTTGGTTACCATGTAGTTTCTCCTTTTTCACGAACAGAAAACTCCCTTATGAATGCTGACATGAGCCGCCATGTTCTCATATTTGCAGATGTAGGGCCGGCTCAACAATTGGTCCAATAAACCCAGGCAGAACTGTGTCAGTCACTGTCAGATCAAGACCTGTCCTGTCTTCTGTTTCCATGGGGGAAGTCGCAGGCTCCCAGCAGTATAACCTTATTATGCA
This sequence comes from Bombina bombina, assembly GCF_027579735.1. Taxonomy (NCBI): domain Eukaryota; kingdom Metazoa; phylum Chordata; class Amphibia; order Anura; family Bombinatoridae; genus Bombina; species Bombina bombina. The sequence continues at coordinate 104,630,943 of NC_069505.1, read as the reverse complement.
CAAAGACAGAGAACTGGTCAGGGGCGACATTCAACATGGGACAAGTACATATCTTTCCTAACTTCCTACTTATTGCACAATTGCATATAACCGACCGTTGGTTGCATGCAGGTAGGTAGGCTTAGTAAGGTCAGTGGCCACTACTGGGGGGGGCGTAATTTAATTCTCTGACCCAGGCAGCACAATATCTTAAGCCGTCCCTGTGCAGATGACATTAAATGTAAGCTCCAGTATGAGCAACAGAGAGAAACTGTCACAAAGAGATTATTGTAAAATTATTTTTTTATTTTTTTTTAATTACAGCATAGTAGACAAGAAGGTATTGTGCAGCTATATTTCCACTTCATCTGAAACGACATTCTGAGAACAGGGAGTCCCAGATCCTTGGAGCAAGATAAAAAAGAGCTCAGAGTTCCAGAATATTTAAAGGAACATAAAGTTGCAAAAGAAAACAAACAACATTCTAATGTGTTAAAAGTATTTTCCTCATGCACTATTGCTTGTCTTAACCCCTGTTGGTAGGTTAAACACATAGTCAGATTCTAATTTGTAGGTGAATACAGTAAATGACCGTTGGATATGCACATTTGTTGCTTTTGTTTGGCCATATTCAGTTCCTGACCAGCAGCGCACTGCCATTCAGGAGAACTAGAGCTCACTGGGCCCCAAGGCAAAGTCTGTGATAGGGCCCCAAATTAGCTATATATACTACTACTAACACATCATGGTATATTTTAGAATATTTTAGTAAAAAAACATTTATATTTGTAAAAGAGAACTAATATATCTGTAGGGAATGCTCACTGAGAAGCAGGGCTGGATTGGGCCGCCGGGATACCGGGAAAAATCCCGATGGGCCGGCAGGGGCAGCTGCAGTGTGTGGAGAGCAGAGCAGCAAAGGCGATATGCAGAGAACTCACTGTAGGAGAGAATGCACCGGGCAATCTCCACACATAATGCTTAGTTGTGACGTCACAAGATACACGCAGATTCAAACCGAGGCTTGAGACTCTTTGTGTTTCAGCCTGACGGGAAGCAGGCTTAGGAAGAGCAGAGAAGACATATAAACAAAGTCTATCTGTAGTGCGGGTGAGAACAGGGGCAGTTTGTTATCTGATCATGGGGAATACTAGCAGTGAGCGGCCTGGGTCTCATAAGGGACGCAGGGACAGCAGCGGTGGGGTGGTGGCACAGCCACCAAAAGGGAGGACAGAGGCAAGATCCTTATAGATAGTCCGGAGGACGCCAACCTGTTTTTTCTGATGTCAAGGTAAGGATATAAATGAGTCTCAAGGTGGGTTTGTAATTACTATAGGTTCCTGGTAAGCGCAGGGAAATGAACATAACAGGAGTTGTACTGTTGGGTACAAGGTTCAGTCTCTTATACTAGATAGTAGTTTCACTAAGTAATTTGTAGGGTATTACTAAATGACGGACGGTCCCTGAACTCAAATATGTTATGTGACTCCATTTGTTACTTGCTCTTACATGGCGAACATTGTAATTCCTATCAGGTTCATGTTAACAGTTGTATCTATGAGTCAGGGCCGGATTGGGCCATAAGCCGGAGGGGGGGGGGCTATACAAATTTCCAGGGCCGGTCTGATTTCCCAGTCCGGCCCTGCTGAGAACCTAAATAAGACACAATGGAATTGCATGGTCTATACATGAAATCAATATAGCTTGCATTATGCTAATGGTTAGCAAGAGTGGATTTAATAACTTGAGTTCATATGACATATTAAAGGGTAAGAAAATTATATATATATTTTAATGATTCAGAAGTCAGACTTGCAGCTGCAAATTAGGTATCTATAGATTATGCAAACACTAAAATGGCAAGCCATACCTTTTAAAAAATATGTGAAATTATAGATTTATGCACACAAATTGTTACTTACCTTTCATGTGGAGCACTGCAGTGTTTAAAAAAAAAAAAAAAAAAGATTCACTGGCCAGCAGTCTAATCACAGCATGCCCAATCACGCTGTTCAGCTAAATATAGCTAGCTCCCATGCTGGATAAAGCTGTCGGCTGCTTTTTAAGGAACAAATGCAAAATGTAATTACTTATAACGGACCAGATTACAAGTGGAGTGCAAAATTGCACTTACACAAGTGTGATATTTGCACTCCACTCAGTAATACCAGCGCACCCAAATGTGTGCTGGTATTACAAGTTAGGCGCAATGCAAACGTGACCTTGCGTTCGCATTGCAGGGAAGTTTTGCGCTCACAAGTGTGCGCTTCCATAGACTCCAATGGGAGCCTTGTTCTCATGCCATCAGACACGGCAGAGAACCTAGCGCAGCGAAGGGGTAAGTTGCGCAGCAAAATGTAAATGCATGTTTATATGTGTATATACAAATATTAACAAATAAATATATTCTCTGAGATAGATCCGCATGGTCGCCATTCCATTGTCTGAGCATGCACAACTGGAGAGCTCTCAAACGGAATCGAGCAAAAGGAATGATGTCCATGGAAGTTAGCATCAGACCGATTACCTCCATACATTGAACCACTGAAGGATGAGCAGTAGCCAGAAGAGACAGGCAAGAGGAAATTATTTTGTTTTTCCTTACCTCTGTCAGATAAGTCTTCATCAATAGAGAATCTATTATGGTCCCTAAGAACACTACTCTTGTAGCAGGGGAAAGGGAGCTTTTTTCCAGATTCACATTCTATCGGTGGGAATATAGAAAAGAAAACAATATCTCTGTGTGACATTTTGTGTGTTGAAAAGATGGCGCCTGAACCAATATGTCATCCAGGTAGGGTGCCACAGCAATTCCACGAGAATGGATCACTGCCAAAAGAGCACCCAGAACCTTTGAAAATTTTCTGGGAGCTGTGGATAGACCAAATGGAAGGACCACAAACTGGAAATGTTTGTCCAGAAAGGCAAATCTTAGCAATCTGTGATGGTCACTGTGAATAGGAATATGAAGATACGCATCCTTTAGGTCTATGGTTGTCATGCACTGACCCTCTTGTACTAAAGGAAGAATGGAGCGTATAGTCTCCATCTTGTGGGATGGAAGTTTGAGAAACTTGTTAAGACACTTCAAGTTTAGAATGGGATGGAAAATTCCCTCTTTTTTGGGTACCACAAAAAGGTTGGAGTAGAACCTGGCACCCTGTTCCTGCACTGGAACTGGAACTATCACTCCCAGGGAAGAAAGATGTTGTATACATTTCAAGAATGCCTCTCTCTTTATCTGGTCTGCAGATAATCTTGAGAGAAGGAATCTGCCTCTAGGAGAAAAAGTCTTGAATTCCAATTTGTAACCCAGGGATACTATGTCCACAGTCCAGGGATCTGGGACATCTCGTATCCAGGCTTGAGAGAACTGGTAAAGTCTGCCCCCCACCTGATCCAATCCTGGATCGGGGGCAACCCCTTCATGCTGATTTGGAATCAGCTGCGGGTTTCTTTGATTGTTTTCCCTTGTTCCAAGACTGATTGGGTTTCCAAGAAGACTTGGATTCTTCCTGCTTGGAAGAAGAAGGGGAAGGCTTTCCTTTGAAGGAACAAAAATTACTCTGACATCCTTTAGGCCTATTCTTCTTATCTTGAGGTAGAGAAGACCCTTTTCCACCCGTAATATCAGAGATAATTTCTGCCAAACCGGTTCCAAACAAGGTTTTGCCCTTGTAAGGAATCGCCAGAAGCTTGACTTTAGAGCAAACGTCCGCAGACAAGGATTTCAACCATAACGCCCTGTGGGCTAGGACAGCGAAACTACAAGATTTAGCTCCTAATTTAACAACCTGTAAAATGGCATCTGCAATAAAGGAATTGGCCAACTTAAGAGCTTTAATCTTATCTTGAATTTCATCCAAGGAAGTCTCTACTTGAAGAGAATCAGATAAGGCATCGAACCAATAAATCAAAAAGAAAGAGAGAGGCGCCTCATGGGACAGTATCGAAACAACCAAATCAGGTATACAAATGAGACAGCCCGTGATGGGGTATACTCACAAGGAGAGCGGCATATATGGATGCCTAGTTGAGCGGGACGGGACTACAAGTCGCCCGACAGACGTGCACAGCAGTGCGTGGAGACATCAGGTCACGGGGTTCGTTCAGCCAATCAGCGGCCAAGGAGAACCAGCAACGAACGTCACAGCTGTTCAAGGAGTAACCTATGCAAGGCTTAATGTGTGATCGGCAGGTCAGCAAACCAATCAGGATGGTGGATCAGGATAATGAAGAGCAAGGAGTGATATAGATAAAAAAAAACTCGTATTTATTGAGTTAGTTAAAAACAATTGGCATACAGCAACGCGTTTCTCAACCTACGGGTCGTTTCATCAGTCTCTCTAAACATATGAGCTATGATTATAGGACAGCGTTAGAAAGGAGACTAATCTCTATCTTTTATTTATATTATGTATTATGTCATGACTATAGCTTATCAATTAGTTAGAGTTTGGGGGGAGTCCTATGTTACGCCTGGGTTCCTCTGTTTATAATTTTATATATATAATTTATTTGTTTTTTTTACACAATTTATATGTTATGCATGTTAGGCTTCAATGGTCTGCTTTATCTGTGAGACTAGGACACATGTTCAGCCAGAAAAGACACATATTGTATAGTAACGTTTATTCGAAATTACGCAACTCTTCATTATTGGGTTGCATTGACGCTACTATATATATATATATACATGAAGTGTGTCATTATTACCCAAAGTCGTTACACCAAGGCTCAATGAAGTTGTTTAATATTGTGATTAATTGTATACATATTTTATTATTTTTATCAGAGTTGTTTTATATATATATATATATATATATATATATATTTTAATATTATGTTAAGATGAATTGCTACTATTTTTATTTCAAATTTATCTGAAAGCCGATGTGGCTTACGTCACACACACACCCCACCTATAGGACGAATGTGAATGGCCACCAACCAATTCCGTGTTTGGTTTTTTTGATTGGCCCCCTATAGGGCTGTGTGAGTGAGGTCAGCATTTGATAGGATACTAAATACTATAAGTAGAGCAAGTTGTGAGATAGGCAGTATCAGCCTGATGAAACGACCCGTAGGTCGAGAAACGCGTTGCTGTATGCCAATTGTTTTTAACTAACTCAATAAATACGAGTTTTTTTATCTATATCACTCCTTGCTCTTCATTATCCTGATCCACCATCCTGATTGGTTTGCTGACCTGCCGATCACACGTTAAGCCTTGCATAGGCTACTCCTTGAACAGCTGTGACGTTCGTTGCTGGTTCTCCTTGGCCGCTGATTGGCTGAACGAACCCCGTGACCTGACGTCTCCACGCACTGCTGTGCACGTCTGTCGGGCGACTTGTAGTCCCGTCCCGCTCAACTAGGCATCCATATATGCCGCTCTCCTTGTGAGTATACCCCATCACGGGCTGTCTCATTTGTATACCTGATTTGGTTGTTTCGATACTGTCCTATGAGGCGCCTCTCTCTTTCTTTTTGATTTATAGGTACCCACCCTCACTTTACAAGAGTGCTGCCCGCTTCTTTGGAAGACCTTGGGAACATCCTTTTCTGAACATCTTTTTGAACTTTGCGCACCTCCCATAGAGACTTGGTTTACTCTATTTCTCACTGTTTTCGAAACTGTTACTGGTAATAGAGGATTGCTGCATTGCTATTACTAAGATCACTCCCTACAATAATACACTGGTATTAACCCTGTCACGTTTGTATGATATAATTTTACTATTTAGGTATAGATTGCTAAATACATATCACGATTATATTATATGATATTTTGTTATTTTGATATTTATATTCTATACATCACGATTATATTGAGATGTTGATAATTTTGCATTTTTTCTAAAGCACCTGTGTGTTAATTTCAATAGAAGTGCATTAGATTCACACGGCTTTCACATTATTGTAGTTCATATATTTAAGGTTTTAACTGCTGACCCATAAGCTAAATTGTTTATATTTTTAGAGTTTTATTGTTATTATATTGATTTTACACTTACAGCATTCACTTATATTTATAGATTTATTATTATTCACTATACTGATTAGTAATCACTATTAACAATGCTTTCAGTCAGTGAGAGGACAAACAAGAGGCTCATGATGGTTTCACATGCAAATTCTAATACTAACATGTCTGATACTGGGAATGACATAGAAAATTTATCTATTCATGCATTATTTGCTAGACTAGAGGAGTCCATCAATGTCGAATGCAGACATTGGTTGGACGCCGAGATGTTACAAAAATATCTAGATAAAAAGCAGATACCTTGTGGGTTAAGAGTTTTTAAAAATTGTTCATTCAAAGATGATTTAAATCTTAATGCCAAATGGGAGGAAGCATTAGATGGCTGCTCCATCACACTCATGAAAATTTTAATTACCCATAGGAAAACATTGGTTGAGCAGATCTCAAAAGAAATTGACTCCATCCAGAATAGCTTAGATAAATTTAAAAATTCCCAATTATACGATGAACTTAACTTGATGGTATTGCAAAAAACAGATAATTTTCAAAAAGAACTCATGTCAATCAAAAATAAAAAACTCAAGAGAGATGATGAAGACTACTCAAAGGGCCAAGTTCACACCTATAATAAGGGCCAAAATAGCAATAAAAACAAAAATAAAAATATTAAAGTAAATCCATCAGAACCCTCTTTAGTGAGTAATATTGTAATTGAGGAAAATTCGAATTACCCCCAGACCCCTGGATTAGGGCATTTAACTGACCAAAATAATGATTGGACAGTGGTGAACTACTCTAGAAATAAAAATAAAGATAGGAGTGGAAATAAAAGTATAAATCAGTCACATTATAGAGAAAATAGGCAGCCCTATAATGATCATAATAGTGAATATGGCCATTCATATGATGATTACAATAGAGATCCCCATAGGTCATTTATACAACATGGAAGAGTGGGACCCAACAATTATAGTGAGTGGACAAAAAAACAACACTTTAATTATACTGATCGAAAGAACGATAATGGATATGATTATGAACACCCTCATTATAGATCACATTACGACTCACAAAGACCCATATATAATGCTAATAAGCACTCTCACTCAACACGGACTAACTTGACACATTCGAATCATCCTTCATCCAATCAGAATTATGGAGAGTGGAGAGGTCACTCCTCTAGAAATCAAGGTACATCACACTTTAGAGACACGTCTACTTCTGACTATCGTGACTCTTCAAATAGATCACAGACCACTAATAGACCAATGGTTAATAATAATGGCCACTCTTATGTAAATGACACTAGTCGAAATTGTACTTCCAACTCAAGCCCATATGTTGAAAATGTGAACCAAACAGGAGCTTCTGTGAATAATTCTTCTCCTAATTTTTTAGAGTTAGGCCCCAGACAATCCACCTGGAAACAGAAAACAATTGCCAGTTATCTAGAACCTGTGGTCTCTTTAACTGCCCCCCCAAAAGGCAAAAGGCCACACGGAAACAAGGGTGCAGAGGACGAAGTACAGCCCTCAAAGAGACACGATTACAGACCTTGAAAAAAGGCATTTATAACCTTTCATCTCATACTCTAACAAATGATGAGATACGGGTTCTTGGTAAAGGCCTATCTTATAGTCCCTCCATCAAACATAATATCTTCTCACTTTTCGTAGACCTAAATAAATTTACACAGAAATTGTCTATGCAAAAGTTTTTTGCTGAGAAATTGCTTAGGGATAACACACTGTTACAGAAGCATTAGTTATTTTGTTGTGAAGAGCTTATTTCCCAGCAGCAATGCCTGAACCAGCAAGCCAGCGCCTAAGAAGGGCTCCAAGAAAACCGTAACAAGTATCATTTCATAAAGAGTTAACTCTTTTTTTTCAGCTTTTAGAAACTATTGTCTAATCACCTCTGGAGCCAGACTGGTAATTGATAAGATGAACTTGTAAACTTGTTATCTTAAGTACTGTAATCCTATTGTGGCCTGTCAAAGGACAGTGCTCTCTATCTAAATGTGTGATGGGGGATTTTGTGCTTCCCCCCCTCTCCCCCTGGGAGTGCCCTGTGTGCATGTAACCTTAATAAAAAGCAGGCTGGGCATCCCAGTCCTGAGTTCTTGTTTGACCCTCAATCGCAGCGTTGACTCGTTTTTGTGGGCAGAAGGGTATCCTAGCGGTACTGCAGCTAAGGGAGATTATTCTATATTTGCGAGACTCATATAGAATACTATGGAAAGCAGCTTCTCCCCTCTTTAGCAATAGGGATCCAGGCTACTAAGCGGTCCATCTCTCAGCGAGACTAAGGGTAACCGTAACATTTGGCGGCAGCGGCGGGATTTTCCTGGATTTCCTAGGAGAGGTACAGAACGGATGGAGAGCGCTTACGAAAAATTGAAGCGTACAACCCAAAAGGATTTACTTGAAAGCAGAGGGGGGTACGCCAGCAACCGGCCGAGGAGAGAGCTGATCGCAGAATTGACCGAACTGGATCAGAGCTTCACAATGGCGGAAACACCGACCACGATTAGTGACGAAAAAACCAGGATTGTTCGGGAAAGGCTCTCATTATACGGGCCGAACCCCTCCATGGAATTGGTACAGCAGTTGATGGCAGAGGCGGACGAGGATATACGAGAGACTCGAGCCCACGAACTCAACCTAGCGAATGCACACCGCAATGCTGAAGCCCCGCAGGTAATCATCCCTGTCGAAAATGCTGGGAGGCCCAAGATACCCTATGAGGCATTTCGACCCTTCCTAGAGAGCGAGACAGGGATTGATGAATATTTGGCGGACTTCGAAAGGCAATGTGCCCTGCACCAGATTCCCAACAGAGAGTGGCCCACGATATTGTCTGGGAAACTATCCGGGCGAGCCCTGGAAGCCTTTCGTACTCTGGGTGCTGAGGAAGTGACACAGTATGAGCTAGTTAAGGAGACACTGTTGCGACGGTACGCTGTAACTCCGGACACGTATCGCCGACAGTTTCGGGGCACGGAAAAGAAGCCTAACGATACCCATATGGAATGGGCGCACCGAATGCGGAGAGCGGCAAATCACTGGCTGAGCGGAAGTAAAGCGGTGACTGGGGAGGAAATTTTACAATTGTTTCTCTTAGAACATTTTTATAATGGCATGGAACAGCAAGGGAAGGAATGGCTGCGAGACAGGCGGCCTTCTACCTTAGAAGAAGCAGCCAAATTGGCCGATGAACATTATGACTCCCGTCTTCACGAACCCATGAACTACCGAGCTCCAGCACGGGTCGAACCCAGAGAGGTTTTCCGTGCACCCCCTCGTACTGAATTCCGAGCCCCGGTGCCCACAAGGCCCGTCCGACACTCAGGACCACCCAATAACAGCTCTGAGCGTCCCAGACCGACTTGCCACCGATGCAAGCAACCAGGGCATTTCATGGCTAGCTGCCCCCTTAATACGCACCAGACACCCAGGAATTACAATTACCCCTCTGGGTCCTATCGTCCGGCCCGGGCCCTCTGTGTTAACCAAGAGGCCCCTATGGAGGGATATGTGGGGCCGCTTCACGAGGCAGACCCTGTATATGCTGCCTCAGATAACCGCCAGCACCATCGGCAGAGGGTATGGCTCGAGGGGCGATCTACCGAGGGATTGCGAGACACAGGGGCTACTATCACGCTGGTACAGAGTCATTTGGTGCCAGAGCACAAGCGATCCGGACAGACTGTGGCCGTTAGAGTGGCGGGGGGGGATGTGTACAAAATTCCAACAGCTAAAGTGCATCTTGATTGGGGAGCGGGAAAGGGGGCTGTGAACGTGGGCCTAATGGATAATTTACCTGCCGAAGTACTACTGGGCAACGATTTGGGCCCCATGACTTCTGCCTATGCTCCAGTATGCAACAACGAGGCGGACCCAGTGACTACACGGGCCCAAGCCCGGACGGAGCGAGAGCTCTCACCAGTGCGGGAGACACAGGTAAGACCTACCCCGACCTTGCCTGACAGGTTAGGCCCCATACCCTGGGACACCCCAGATGCTTTCGAGGCAGAGTCTAAGACTGACCCGACCTTACAAAAGTACCGGGAACGAGCAGAGACCGGAGGGGGCGGGGCAGATAACGAAACATTCTTATGGGAAAAAGGGAAACTATACCGCTGGACAGAGAAAAGGGGACAGCGTAGGCGACAGCTGGTAGTGCCCCACAAATACCGTCAAGAAATCCTCAAAATAGGCCACGACATCCCCTTAGCAGGCCACCTAGCCGTTACCCGTACCCTACACCGCATTACTCACACGTTCTTTTGGCCAGGGGTGCACGCTGACGTTAGAACTTACTGTAACACCTGCGATGTGTGTCAACGAGTAGGAAGGCGAGGCGATCACCCTAAAGCCCAGCTAGTAAATATGCCCATTGTAGAGGAACCCTTCAGCCGGGTTGCTATTGACCTAGTGGGACCACTGGCTACCCCTAGTCCCTCCGGTAAGCGATACATTCTTACCGTAGTGGACTACGCTACCAGGTACCCAGAGGCTGTCGCCCTATCCAACATACAAGCGGATACGGTAGCGAATGCACTAGTACAGGTGTTCTCCCGGGTAGGATTTCCAAAAGAAATCCTATCCGACCGAGGCACCCAATTTACGGCTGAATTGACCCAACAACTCTGGCAGGTTTGCAAAATTAAGTCCCTCCTGAGCTCCCCATACCACCCCCAGACGAACGGGCTGTGTGAGAGGTTCAATGGGACCCTCAAGCAAATGCTCAAGACGTTCACTCAGGAATACCGAGACTGGGAACGCTTCCTGCCGCACCTCCTATTTGCTTATCGGGAGGTGCCCCAGGAAACGACAGGGTTCTCTCCCTTCGAGTTGCTCTACGGAAGAAAGGTACGGGGACCCCTAAACCTGATCCGGGAGCACTGGGAGGGAGAGATGGAGGCTGACGGTGTCCCCATTGTGCCATACGTGCTGGAACTCAGGGACCGAATGGAGCAATTAGCCAAATCCGTGCGGGCTAATCTCCAGTTGGCCCAGAGAAGACAGAAAGTATGGTACGATCGGGGGGCCCGAAAGAGAATCTTCACCATAGGACAAAAGGTGTTAGTACTTAAGCCGGTGAAGACAGAAAAATTGCAGGCGTCCTGGCAGGGTCCCTACCAGATCGTAGAGAAAAGGGGAGACACCACTTATGTGATAGCTAGCTGCCACGACAACAATCTTAGAAAGACATTCCATGTAAACATGCTCAAGGAATATTTTGAGCGGCCAGAGAACGTGACGGCCGTATGTTGTTCCCCTCAGGAAGACCCCGACAGTTTACCCATTCCAGACCTATTAGAAAAGAGCATCCCCACAGGTATAGTGGCGCAGGTTCAGATAGGGGACCGACTTAGCCCCACTGAAAGGGAGCAGCTCAACCAACTCCTCCAGTCTAAACACCTCACCTTCTCCCCGAAGCCAGGGTACACTACTTTAACCACCCACCAGGTAGATACTCCGGGACAAGCTCCCTTGCGCCAGGCTCCGTACCGAATCCCCGAAGCAGTTAGGACAGGAATGAAGAAGGAGATCGATGAGATGCTCCAGCTCAGGGTAATTGAGCCCTCCGATAGTCCCTGGGCCTCCCCAGTTGTCTTGGTGCCCAAGAAAGATGGGACCACCCGGTTCTGCGTAGACTATCGGAGGCTCAATGAAAATACCGTGACGGACGCTTACCCTATGCCCAGGGTAGACGAGCTACTCGATCGTATAGCCAGGGGAAATTACCTGACCACTATTGACCTCTGCAAAGGTTACTGGCAGATTCCCCTGGCCCCGGAGGCTATCCCCAAGTCGGCATTCGTCACCCCATTCGGCTTATATCAGTTTAGGGTAATGCCGTTTGGGATGAAGAATGCCCCAGCTACATTCCAGCGCTTGGTGGATAGGCTCCTGGATGGCTTCCAGAGTTTTGCTTGCGCCTACCTGGACGACATAGCGATCCACAGTGAGTCCTGGGAGGACCACTTAGCTCATGTGGGAATGGTTCTGGATCAGATCCGGGCTGCTGGCCTGACTCTGAAGCCAGAAAAATGCCACTTTGGGATGGCCGAGGTACAGTACCTGGGTCACCGGGTGGGGTGTGGAAAGCAGCGACCAGAGCCAGCCAAAATAGAAGCTGTCGCCAATTGGCCCACCCCCATCACTAAGACTCAGGTCCTAGCCTTCCTGGGCACGGCAGGGTACTATAGACGGTTCGTACCAGACTACAGCACACTTGCCAAACCCCTGACTGACTTGACCAAGAAGAACTTACCTCGACAGGTCCTGTGGTCTCCCCACTGTGAAACGGCTTTCCAGGCTCTCAAAAATGCTCTAATTAACGCTCCTGTCTTGGCGGCCCCAGCCCTTAACAAACGTTTTATCGTCCATACAGATGCTTCCATGTTCGGGCTGGGAGCCGTCCTCAGCCAAGTAGGCGAAGATGGAGGGGAGCATCCAGTTGCCTACATCAGCCGGAAGCTCCTGCCCCGCGAAGTCAGCTATGCAGCGGTCGAAAAGGAGTGTTTGGCTTTGGTGTGGGCATTAAAGAAATTGACTCCCTATTTATATGGTCAGGAGTTCACTCTGGTCACCGACCATAACCCGTTGGTGTGGCTGAACCGGGTCTCTGGAGATAACGGCAGGCTATTACGTTGGAGCTTATCGTTGCAACCCTTCAATTTCACCATTACTTACAGACCTGGGAAACAGAATGGCAACGCCGACGGGTTGTCCAGACAAACCGACCTCAGCCCCGCATAATCAGCGGTCTGGACAGCCTTAGTCTGCCCCGAAAAGGGGTCAGACCGTGTCTGCCAGAGTGTTCCACAGAAAGGGAGCACTGTTACAGAAGCATTAGTTATTTTGTTGTGAAGAGCTTATTTCCCAGCAGCAATGCCTGAACCAGCAAGCCAGCGCCTAAGAAGGGCTCCAAGAAAACCGTAACAAGTATCATTTCATAAAGAGTTAACTCTTTTTTTTCAGCTTTTAGAAACTATTGTCTAATCACCTCTGGAGCCAGACTGGTAATTGATAAGATGAACTTGTAAACTTGTTATCTTAAGTACTGTAATCCTATTGTGGCCTGTCAAAGGACAGTGCTCTCTATCTAAATGTGTGATGGGGGATTTTGTGCTTCCCCCCCTCTCCCCCTGGGAGTGCCCTGTGTGCATGTAACCTTAATAAAAAGCAGGCTGGGCATCCCAGTCCTGAGTTCTTGTTTGACCCTCAATCGCAGCGTTGACTCGTTTTTGTGGGCAGAAGGGTATCCTAGCGGTACTGCAGCTAAGGGAGATTATTCTATATTTGCGAGACTCATATAGAATACTATGGAAAGCAGCTTCTCCCCTCTTTAGCAATAGGGATCCAGGCTACTAAGCGGTCCATCTCTCAGCGAGACTAAGGGTAACCGTAACACACACAGAGGCCCATTTTAACTGATTCTATGGAAGCAAGACTCAGACAGCAAACTGTTGCCGTCTACGAGCCTGATAGCTTATTAGATCAATTATGTGATGGCTATATACATACATCTTTTAAAAACAAATCTAATTTTGTACCACAGCTTACTAATAATGCACATATCGAAATATTTAGACAATTGGTCAGCGATGATTTCGAAAAAATTCCCAAAAAGATAAATAATAGACGAGAGAATTTGTTTGTCAATGAAAAAAGAGCTTTGTTAACCCTCAGAAACAACAAATCCCTTATCAGGCAGGCCGACAAAGGCGGAGGGGTGGTCCTACAAGATATAGATGATTATCTTGTGGAAGCAAGAAAAATCTTATTTAACACCTCCTATTATACAAAACTCAACTCGGATCCTACCGTGAGATACAGAGCTACCCTTAGAGATATCGTAGAAGGTGCGTTCAAGGAAGGGATACTCTATAAAAAGGAAAATGATTACCTGGTACCCAATGAGCCCAACCAGGCTTTTTACTACCATCTTCCTAAGATACATAAGGACAACAAATGTCCTCCAGGCCGTCCCATAATAGCAGGGATAGGCAGTCTTACGGACAATGTATCTTCATACGTGGATTATTTTCTGCAGAGGTATGTATTGGGTCTCGAGTCATATATTCGGGACTCAACAGACCTCCTGAAGAAACTAGAGCCAATGCAGATCTCTTCAGAAATTATATGGATAACATGCGATGTCCAAGCGCTGTATTCCAATATCCCCCACGAGTTGGGGCTGCTAGCAGTATCCCATTACTTAGAACGTGATATGTACCTTCCTGAGAACCAAAGAGTCTTTATATTGGACCTGATTACTTTCATCCTGGAACACAATTATTTTGTGTTCCAGGATGAGTTCTTTTTACAGACAAGAGGTACTGCCATGGGTACCAGGTTCGCCCCGAGCTACGCTAACCTATTCATGGGTTACTTCGAACAACAATATATATATGAATCGGTTTTTGGGGCGAACCTGGTATTCTATGGCAGATTTATAGATGACCTCATATTTATTTGGAGGGGCGATCAGTCCTCTGCTAATCTATTTATAGATCATCTAAATTCTAACAACAGAGGTATAAATTTCACGAGTGTCATCAATGATAAATCTATTGTATACTTAGACTAAAATCTTTGTTTTACTGATGGGAAGGTAACTAGTACCACCTTTTTTAAAACGGTTGACTGCAACAGCTTTCTGGACTTCAAGAGTTGCCATTACCATCCTTGGAAACAAAATGTGCCTTATGGGCAATTTAGAAGAGTCCGCCGCAATTGTAGCTCTATATCCGATTATGAGTCTCAGAGTCTCATTTTACGAGAACGTTTCATCGAGAAAAACTACCCAACATACATCATTAATAATAGGTACAGTAGGGCTAAATCTGATGATAGGGAGAAATATTTCCTTACTGCTACCACCCAAGCAGAGAAGGCCGAGGGAATTAACAAATGCCCTCTATTCATAACTCAGTACAATTCCAACCACCACCTGATAAAACAAATTATTTACAAACATTGGGAGATTCTAATGAAAGATCCCATTCTAGGAAAACAGTTGGACAATAAACCAAGAGTAGTCTATAGAAAGGCTCCCACTCTAAAAACATTGCTGGCTCCTAGTAAAGTGGTGAAACATAAGACACCACCTACACGTAACCATCTATCAGTATGCCAATTACCATCAGGTTCTTTTAAATGTAGGTCTAATAGATGTAAGATGTGTACATTTGTTAACAATAAACAAAAAACTTTTAGATCTAGCATTACCCATAAATCATACACTATAACCGGGCATGTATCCTGTGCATCTAATTATGTTGTATATTTGTTGACATGCATTTGTGGAATGCAGCACGTGGGGCGCACCTGTAGGCGCCTTAGTACTAGGTGGGCTGAGCACCAACGTAATATGAGAAATAACTATAGACTTCACAGTGTCTCCAGACACTGTAACAATGCCCATAATGGTGACCTCAAATGCTTTTCCATCAATCCCATCGAACATATATCTAAGTCTCATTTATATAATCGTTTTTTCAGACTTAGGCAGAGGGAGACCTACTGGATCCATGTACTAAAGAGTATGCACCCTGACGGCCTGAATCTATGTATTGATTTGGCCGCCTTCCAGTGACTGGCTCCCTTAGGTCTCCCTCTCCTTCACTGAGCCTCAGCCCGTTGGACTAAAGTCGACTGGTTATGTGTACTTCTCCATTCTATAATCAATTATCGGGATTGATTTTATATATTTAAAAATAGTCCTTGTTTGGCAAACCCACATCTGTATATGGGTCATATATATGCTTAAAAGGGCCTTATTAAGTCTCTCTAAACATATGAGCTATGATTATAGGACAGCGTTAGAAAGGAGACTAATCTCTATCTTTTATTTATATTATATTATGTATTATGTCATGACTATAGCTTATCAATTAGTTAGAGTTTGGGGGGAGTCCTATGTTACGCCTGGGTTCCTCTGTTTATAATTTTATATATATAATTTATTTGTTTTTTACAATTTATATGTTATGCATGTTAGGCTTCAATGGTCTGCTTTATCTGTGAGACTAGGACACATGTTCAGCCAGAAAAGACACATATTGTATAGTAACGTTTATTCGAAATTACGCAACTCTTCATTATTGGGTTGCATTGACGCTACTATATATATATATACATGAAGTGTGTCATTATTACCCAAAGTCGTTACACCA
The DNA here is from genome assembly GCF_027579735.1 of Bombina bombina. Taxonomy (NCBI): domain Eukaryota; kingdom Metazoa; phylum Chordata; class Amphibia; order Anura; family Bombinatoridae; genus Bombina; species Bombina bombina. The sequence continues at coordinate 104,614,780 of NC_069505.1, read as the reverse complement.
AGGCTCAATGAAGTTGTTTAATATTGTGATTAATTGTATACATATTTTATTATTTTTATCAGAGTTGTTTTATATATACTGTATATATATTTTAATATTATGTTAAGATGAATTGCTACTATTTTTATTTAAAATTTATCTGAAAGCCAATGTGGCTTACGTCACACACACACCCCACCTATAGGACGAATGTGAATGGCCACCAACCAATTCCGTGTTTGGTTTTTTTGATTGGCCCCCTATAGGGGTGTGTGAGTGAGGTCAGCATTTGATAGGATACTAAATACTATAAGTAGAGCAAGTTGTGAGATAGGCAGTATCAGCCTGATGAAACGACCCATAGGTCGAGAAACGCGTTGCTGTATGCCAATTGTTTTTAACTAACTCAATAAATACGAGTTTTTTTATCTATATCACTCCTTGCTCTTCATTATCCTGATCCACCATCCTGATTGGTTTGCTGACCTGCCAATCACACGTTAAGCCTTGCATAGGTTACTCCTTGAACAGCTGTGACGTTCGTTGCTGGTTCTCCTTGGCCGCTGATTGGCTGAACGAACTCCGTGACCTGACGTCTCCACGCACTGCTGTGCACGTCTGTCGGGCGACTTGTAGTCCCGTCCCGCTCAACTAGGCATCCAATATATGCCGCTCTCCTTGTGAGTATACCCCATCACGGGCTGTCTCATTTGTATACCTGATTTGGTTGTTTTGATACTGTCCCATGAGGCGCCTCTCTCTTTCTTTTTGATTTATAGGTACCCACCCTCACTTTACAAGAGTGCTGCCTGCTTCTTTGGAAGACCTTGGGAACATCCTTTTCTGAACATCTTTTTGAACTTTGCGCACCTCCCATAGAGACTTGGTTTACTCTATTTCTCACTGTTTTCGAATCGAACCAATAAGATGCTGCACTATTTACAGTGGCAATACACATCGCAGGTTGCCATTGGAGACCTTGATGAACATAAAACTTTTTCAAATAAGCCTCCAGCTTCTTGTCCATTGGATCACTAAAAGAGCAGCTATCCTCAATAGGAATAGTGGTTCTCTTAGCCAGAGTGAAACACCCCTGGTTTCTCCAATTCCTGTGAGGTAATAACAGGTCCGTCCTAGGAAAAACCTCCAAAGTGGAAGGGTTATCCAAGAAACTATTACGTTTACTAGATTTCTTAGGAGTGATAACGACAGGGGTATCGGAGCTAAAACCTCCTTTAACAATACACAAAGGTGTTCAAGCTTAAATCTGAAGGATACCACCTCAGTCTCAGAAGAAGGAATTATACTGTCCGAATCTGAGATTTCACCCTCAGAAAGTCCCGATGGATCTTCCTCATCAGACTTATGATAAAGGGCAACTTGGGAAGCAGAACTGAGGACAGGCACCTTACTTTCTGAATTTCTAGATTTCCTCCTGCGTTTTTCCTGTAATCTGGGAATGGCAGCTAATGCCGCAGATACCGCTGAAGATACCTGGGCAGCAATTTCTGCCTTTAAATAAACTCCACTAGGAGTTATATAGGAACCGCAGGGCACTGCATGTGACACCATTAAGGCTTGGGACATAGCAGGAGAAAGCTGAGGTATTATTTTAACAGCATCATCCTGAGAGACATTAGGCTCAAAATTGTTATCTTTATTTTGCAAGGTTTCAAGAACAAAATTGCATAGGAGCTGCAGTTTGAGCATCTAAACATAATAAGCATGAATTCATGAGAGCAGGTTCTTGCTCCATATCAGACATGTTGTGAAACAGTAAATAAACTTGTACAGATAAGTTTGAAATATTTTATTATTCAATTAAAATAAGCTAAGGAAAAAATACACTTTAAATTTTATCCCAAATTAGGATCGATCCCCAGCTAAAATTATGTGAGAAACGTTAAGAAAAAACATTTAATAAACATCAAATAAACTTCTAAAATACTGTAAGCAAGTGTAGGGTGTGGGGAGCGCTGAACTAGCTGTGAATATGGACTATATTAAAGATCTATTTTGTTATTAGATCTACTGTATTATTGGATCGTATATCCTTTGTAAAAAATAAAATTGTAGACTTATTGTTGCCGGATCCCCTAATTAATATTTTTCATAATCTGGTGTACTTATATTAATAAATTGTACCAATTATAGTGCGTTGTGCTGGTTTTGTGGTTTAAAGCAATAGTGCATTAATTGTGCTCCTACTGATTGTACATGTGTCTAATTTATAAAAATAGTGTTCACTTTGTGAAAAAAATTGAAAAAATATAGTGAATAATCATAAAGAAAATACTGTTATTTTTGTGGTTCGTTTTCTCTAATATAATATTTCCGTTGGTACTATCGTTTAAGTTGATTATTCTGTGAATAATAAAGAAAATACAAGGTATAATGAAGAAGATACTGTGTTATTTTTGTAGTTCGATTTCTCTAATCTACTATTTGGCTCTTCTAAAAAAACACAATATCTATTAGCTTGCTATATGCAGCAAGAAGATAAGATGACCTTTCAGACGTCTGTGTCGGACAATGCAAGCTAATAGATAGTGTTTTTTTAGAAGAGCCAAATGATACACACACACACACATTAGAAGTCTTGATAAAGGCGCAGTGCAGCGCTGAAACGCGTAGACATACAGACTATTCAGTGTGGATACACAGGCTCCCATCAGTATTGAGCACGGAGAAAGTACACTCCCCCCCACGATCTGGTTTCCTGATTGGTCCTCCGAAGACCACGTAATACAGATGCATACGAGACTGGGTAGAGTGAGTTGCCAGGAAAATCAACAGAGAGACGCTAATACAGGACGAGTGATTTCCTCTCTAAAAGGTACAAACAATACAGCAAACACTCCAAGACCCGTAGAACAGTCAAGGACAGGAGGTAAGAATAATCAGATGTCCAGTTAGGGGGAGCAACTGAATCTTTTTAAAGAGGAAGAGAAATTAATTCTTTAACCAGAAACCGAGTTGTGGCCACAACATTAGAACTGAACAGTTCACCGGTGCTATTTTAATTATACACTCAGTGATATTAAGCACCTCCATACTTTGTCCTATAAGAACAGTCAAACTTCATTGGACATTTATAACAATTTTCATTCTAATGTGATTTTATTTATTGGTGCCGTTGCAAGAAATACCCATAGCGGTATCAAGCACTTTTTCATTTCTTTTCTATTAAGAACAGTACACCAAACCGGACAATTTACTGATATTTCAAACAACTTTTATCACATGTGATTTCAGTGCAATAATTACGATATTATGGAAGCATATCAATTGCTATTTTAACAATGTATTAGTATTGTATTTGCATTTTATAAGTAACATATTTTTACAGTATAATATTGTGAAGCTCCATTTGTAAGCCTTACTCTCATATGATTTTTATATACGCAATTTCAAGGTCAGAAACTTTGCTTATGGTATTAATCATTCAGTTTCTAAATAGATAGTTAGTTTCAACTCAACAATATTATCAAGTTAAATAGTAGTCATTATACCTTGTATTTTCTTTATTATTCACAGAATAATCAACTTAAACGATAGTACCAACGGAAATATTATATTAGAGAAAACGAACCACAAAAATAACAGTATTTTCTTTATGATTATTCACTATATTTTTTCTATTTTTTTCACAAAGTGAACACTATTTTTATAAATTAGACACATGTACAATCAGTAGGAGCACAATTAATGCACTATTGCTTTAAACCACAAAACCAGCACAACGCACTATAATTGGTACAATTTATTAATATAAGTACACCAGATTATGAAAAATATTAATTAGGGGATCCCGCAACAATAAGTCTACAATTTTATTTTTACAAAGGATATAGGATCCAATAATACAGTAGATCTAATAACAAAATAGATCTTTAATATAGTCCATACTCACAGCTAGTTCAGCGCTCCCCACACCCTACACTTGCCTACAATACATTACTAACTGGTATTGGGAGGACACCGGTATTGGGGAAGCTCACGTGAGTCTTAACAGGTCAGGCATAGTATAACCACACACCTTTTCTCCTGAAACTTCTAAAATACCCCTCAGGCAACCCCACACCTTAATTACTGAGATGCCTTACCGCTACCAATTAAGGCCGGATCACCCAGAAATAGAGAAAAACAACTTTTTCCTCAGAAACGTTATGGAGTAAAGCTGGTCATGTGACCGCAACTAAAAAACAATAAATTAAAGGGAACTGTATATTTAGCAAAAAATTATAATATGGGTAAATTTAATTCAGAGGTGCAGACCCTATAAGTAACAATTTAATATTGAATAGAGAAAGAAGATACAAGGATCAGTATTCCTTATATGTGACCGCAACTGCCGAGCTCAAATTACTGCTGCGACACAGAGAGGCACTAAAAATAGCTTCCTGGTACACTGAGTACCAGAAATAACCGTTTTTTCAAACCGGACAGTTTAAAATGTTGCATCGTTTTATTTTAAAGCAAATGGAAAATGAAAGTAAGGCTGAATTTTTTTATTTCAGCAGCTTATTCAGTTTAAACTTTTTTCCGTTTATTTTTCAAAGGAAAAATAAAGCCTAATAAAAACATTTTACTCTTTCTTTTTAAAAGAGTTTAAATGTTAGTCTCACACATGCTACAGTACCTGCTTCATGCCCCAGTGTAACCAATACAACAGGATTATCTATGTCCCAATAAAAAAAGCAGTGTCTTTTAATTTATTAAGTGCATGGTCTCCTCAACTGCAAGAAAAAGCACTTACCTGCTCCGCTGTCCGGCATGTAGACAGTTAAAAAGTATGAGAAGACACAGTTCTTCACAGAGACCTTTGAAACAGAAAGAACAGAGTAGCCAATTCTGGCTTTCTAAACTAGGGCAGCAATTGTTAGGAAAACGCGGTAAGTACCTCTTTACAAGTTCCTAACTGCTTTAATGCCACCACTACCCGACTGCAAGGAATGACGTGGAATATGGCTATACCCCAAAACTAGCTTGCAGATGAAATAAAAACATTTCTTCAGACACCTAAACTTCACCTCTTCCATGCACCGAAGGCAAAAAGAATGACTGGGGGTTGTGGGTAAGGGAGTGATACTTAGCAGTTTAACTGTGGTTCTGCCTCCTCCTGCTGGCCAGGCGTGATATTCCCAACAGTAATTACTGAAGCCGTGGACTCACCATATCTTAGGAAAGATCCCCCCCCCCCAGTTTCCAAAAGAACTGAACAGTGTATTCCAGATTTTAGAAGCCTAACTCTGTTACATTTTACACAGTGATTGCTTGACCCCTTAGTCTTAGTTCATCTCTGTAGAGGAGATAGATACATTTTTGCATTTTGATGTTTTGCAATAAATTGCTTAATTGCTAATATATTCAAGGTATATAAAAAAAAACGAGTGAATAAATGCTTCCAACAGAGGTCAGTATTTCACCGTCTCACAGAATTCCATCTTTCATTCTATTTTTCAGTGTCACACAAGGATGAAATAGCTGTACCTTTTAGTCAATACTGAGTGTCAGACCAGTGCCCTTATTCAAAATAACTTGCCGCAAAATCTTTTTAAAAACTATAACCCATTAAAAATCAAGCAGTCCAGCCTTATATACGTAACTCGTCGGCTGATGCATGAAATTTTGCTGGAAAATATATGGTCTTCCAATATTTTACTCTTCAGGCAGCCATATTGGCTCGGATTCGGAATGCTATTCAATAAAAGCAAGGAAATTACAAACACACTTTGGGGTCGATTTATTAAGCAGCAGATGCTGCATCAAAGCCCCATAATTTCTAGTCCGCCAGAAACGGAAGTTAAGAAGCAGCGGTCGTAAGACGTTTGCTCCTTAACTTCTCCGCCTGAAATCATCCTAATCCAATACGATCGTGATGATTGACGGCCCGTGCTAGTGGCCGATTGGCCGCCAGTGAGAAGGGGGCAGCATTGCGCAAGCATTTCACTAGAAATGCTTGTGCAATGATAAATGCTGACAGTGTATGCTGTCGGCATTTAGCGAGGTCGAGCAGACATGATTTGTTACAGCGAATCATGTCCGCTCGAACTATAATAAATCTACCCCCATGTATTCTCACTGATGAAGATGAGTACAATTATAAGCAAGGGAGGAAATAGAGCCGGACTGCAGTGCATAAAAAGTTTTTGTATATGCATATTACATAATGTTATATTTGGAACACACATGACCCCTTAAAGGGATATGAAACCCAATTTTGTTTTCCCACACGATTCAGATAGAGCATGTCACCAATCAACAAGCGCTACCCAGGTGCTGAACCAAAAATGGGCAGGCTCCTAAGCTGAGAATGAAGAAAAATTGATAATAGGAGTAAATTAGAAAGTTGCTTAAAATCGCATGCTCTATCTGGGTTTCATATCCCTTTAAGTTACTGAAATGCAAAAATATATATAAAATAGAAAACCTGTGAAAGAATCCCCCCCCCCCCCCAAAAAAAAAAAATTAAAACACCCCAATTTCTCTTTTGAATAAGGATGAAATCCGATGTGAATTAAAGTGCACATGCTTGAAAATATGTGGCTTGTCTTTTTAAATAAAGCTTAGCAGGCAGAGCTAGGCTTGTAAATACGTTTTTGGCACATGATTTTTAAAAATATATAATTAGTTACTAATATGTATTATAAATCTTGCAGCTGTGGCTGTTACTGGCCTGTTCTTGCTTATTTGTTCACACTAATACATAATGAGCTCTGGAGCTGAGCCAGAGTGGTAGAACATACGCAGCAGGCTACATACAGGGCACCGGTGACGTTATATGAGCTAAACACCAGTAATCATTTCAATGTATTGTTTATTTTAACTTAGCATCTACACTATTTCATTAAATGCATTAATAAAGGGAAAAAAGGCTGTTCAACTAGAAGCACTGCTAATAAGATCTAAAAAAATTTGTTTAAAGAAGTTTGATAAGATCGTATAATGTTATAATGAGTAAAACTGAAAACACAAACGGCTAACACTTTTAAAAAATAGGCTCTATAGGATAACTTAGGGATATGGCAGGCCTCTTGATATCATCATATGTAGCTAAAATTGGAAATGAGATTTCTGCCTGTTTCTAAGCTACGATAGACAGCCTCTTATCACATGCTTTTTAAATTTTCTTTTCACAACACGAGACTGCTAGTTCATGTGTGCCATTTAGATAACATTGTGCTCACACCTGTGGAGTTGGGCATAACACTGCACTAGATTACTAAAATGCAAGGCAATAGATAATAAATAGCCATGTGATGTGTGTGTGTGTGTGTGGGGGGGGGGGCTTTGAGAAGAGGCTTAGATACAAGGTAATCACAGAGGTAAAAAGTATATTAATATAAACAAGTTTGGGACAATTAAAGCCCTTAAGCTGCTTTTGAGTATTTTGTTTTATTTGCCTTGAGTGGTAGAGGACAAGGACCCAGGGAAATTTACTTTATCTTTAAGAAATATGGAGGTAATTTTCCAAGATGGATACAGCCTTGTGCTTTGTCAATTCAAATGCAAATATTCCTGGGTAACAACTGGGAGACAGCTGGTGTGCCATAGTAGGAAGTGCCCAAATACCCAGACATTAAAGGAACATTAAACACCTCAAGATATTCATTTAAATTGATTAATTACATGTAGTGAAACAACTTTGCCATATACTTTCATTATTTATTTTGTTCTCCTTTCTTGTAATTTAATTCTGAATATTGTGGGCTTTCCTATTCATTTTAAACATGGAAGTGCAGACACAGCTATATTCTACACAGTCATTGGTTGCACACTCTGGTAAGCCATTTATAACCCATCCTAATTGGTCTCAGCAGAAAATGTAACCTAAGTTACAATGTGGCAGTGCCCACTGCTTTATGGACATTAATTTACCCTTATTTTTGTAAAAATATTTAAACTAGTATAATTTTTAAAAATACATGTACAAATTATTATCAGGCTAATCCCCCCCCCCCCCCCCCCCCCCACCGAATGTCATTCAAGCAATGATTTATTTAGGGCTAGATAACAAGTGCTAGAGTTAAGCTTTTTGCGCTAGTCGGGTTGCGTTCGTATTATAAGTTCCAATTTTTTTTATTTTGCACTAGCGTTAAACCGAATAGCACGAAAATCCTAACTTAAAGGAATAGTCTAGTCAAAATTAAACTTCCATGAGTCAGATAGAGCATGCAATTTTAAGCAACTTTCTAATTTACTCCTATTTTCAATTTTTCTTTGTTCTCTTGCTATCTTTATTTGAATATAAGCATAGGAGCCGGCCCATTTTTGGTTCAGGACCTGGGTAGCACTTTCTGAATGGTGTCTAAATGTATCCACCAATCAGTGGAGTAAAAAAATTGTGGAAAAAAACCCATCATGCAAAAAAAAACAAAAAACACCCATTGTGCAAACAACATAGCATATTCGCATTAACAAATGTGAAATATTTACAGTAAATACATAGTTTAAATCTTTATTAAATATGAATATTGCATAAATATGTTTTATCATGTTTTCATCTACTTAATGGCAAAGGGTTCTAATGCACATATATATATATATATATATATATATATATATATATATATATGTTTATATACAGTTGTATGCAAAAGTTTAGGCACCCCTGACAATTTCCATGTTTTTCATTTATAAATAATTGGGTCTTTGGATCAGCAATTTCATTTGATTAACTGAATGACACAGTAATATTTCAGTAGTGAAATGAAGTTTATCGGACTAACAGAAAATGTGCAATATGCATCAAAACGAAATTAGACAGGTGCATAAATGTGGGCACCCCAACAGAAATATTGCATCAATATTTAGTAGAGCCTCCTTTAGCAGAAATAACAGCCTCTAGACACTTCCTATAGCTTGTAATGAGTGTCTGGATTCTGGATGAAGGTATTTTGGACCATTCCTCCTTGCAAAACATCTCCAGTTCAGTTAGGTTTGATGGTTGCCGAGCATGGACAGCCTGCTTCAAATCACCCCACAGATTTTCAATGATATTCAGGTCTGGGGACTGGGATGACCATTCCAGAACATTGTACTTGTTCCTCTGCATAAATGCCAGAGTAGATTTTGAGCAGTGTTTTGGATCGTTGTCTTGTTGAAATATCCAGCCCCGGCATAACTTCAACTTTGTGACTGATTCCTCAACATTATTCTCAAGTATCTGCTGATATTGAGTGGAATCCATGCGACCTTCAAATTTAACAAGATTCCCAGTACCGGCACTGGCCACACAGCCCCACAGCATGATGGAACATCCACCAAATTTTACTGTGGGTAGAAAGCGTTTGTCTTGGAACGCTGTGTTCTTTTCCCGCCATGCATAACGCCCCTTGTTATGACCTAAACCTCACAGGACAATGGTCAGATCCAGTTCCTGTGCACACCGATGTGTGCGTGTTCACTCAGGACTGCGGCACGATGGACATGGGGTGGCGTGTGAGCGCCACATTTACAAAGAAAAATCATGAATGGATATGAAGGAAGGAGAGGGGGGGGGAGAATAATAAATATTGGCCAAGAGATCTGGGGGGGGGGGGTAGGGTATTGAGGGGGGCAGCTACACTACAGAAAATACTTTTTTTTTAAAATATAAAAATAAAATAAAAATTTGGGTAGAACATCCTACCAGAATTTCAGCCAGATTTAAGCAGTTTGTACTCAGCACGACGGCAGTAATAACAGGCCCCACAGACGCAACCAGATATAATAGGATCCTGCTAGTTTACCATTTAAAATGGAGGACTATTTACAGCTACAAGTGCTCTTAGATAACGTAGGAGAGAAGCTGCAACGTAACTTTGATGATTTGAGACTAGCCTGCAGAACTGAGTATACAACGGAAGTTAAACACACAGAAATAATGGCGACTACTTTAGTCCTCCCTATGGCCACGGACACTATCAACCCTCCTGTGATTCTACAAACAAATCTGCCTCTTATGGATACACTGCAGGGGGAGGAAGTATGTATAGTAGCTCGACCTACGCAAGCTGTGGAATCTGTTATCTCCACACTGCTTATATCGGAATGGACTCCCGCTGTCACGCACATGGCCTCCACTTCAGATCTGGGTCACTACAAGATGGGCAGACAGATGGATCCGTTTGCCTCAACGCGGTCGGTTGACCTGCTCGCACAGCTGACTTACCCGGTAACAAGAACTGGCTTCCGAGCACCAGCGGTAGAGTTAGCCCTGACGCCACACCCGAGAATCACTCCTCTGAGAGACACCAGCCCACAGACATGTTCGGAAAGCCTAGCTACGGAGCCCAGATTTACATCAGCTAGGAATCTGTTTACTGTGAGTATGAAGATGGAGACACTTGGAGGCCTGATTGAGAGGTCCCGGTCTCTGGAGCAGGTCATTCTCTCGGCAGTTAGCCACTTCAGCTTCATGTTGGACAGTCCCTCTCGCTGTGGACGCAAAGCGCCTTCTTACTCCTGCCTGAGAACGGGCGTAGGATAGCAGTTATGGATTCTGATGTTAAACGCTGTGCTGGTATGTGCAACTACCTCCACATTTATATTGCTTACCCCCCTTGGATTATAAACAGAGTCTCCTCTGGAAACAGAACAATTCAGTTATGTCTCCTGGTTCACCATATTTAGTCTGGACTAACAGTCTGGTGCTGAATGTGTACTAACTGTTTACTTTGAGGTACCTGTTCACCCTCTTATTGCGCTCTTCAATACCACTCAGCTTTAACTTCATTTTGAAATAGAACCATTGACTCTTTGTCTGTCTATCCTTAATAACAATGTATTAGTTATACATATTCTCTTCTTTATGTTGTTACCCATTGCTAGGTGTATTTGTGCTCCACAGCTCCTGTGACTGAATACAGAATTATTTATAGATACTCAATAAGGATCATACCCAGATGTTCATATCCTAGACATAATTAATATATGTATTGTTCCTACTAAAAGAATCCTGCTTACTACAATCGGATCCATATTAAGGAGGCTTTATACCCTATACAGCAATCCCTATGTATCCTTGTATGTCCATTACCTCTCATACAACCATATAAACTAGCATCGCTAGCTATTTTACTAGTGCAAAGTATATTTCTCACTTATATCAAGCTAACCTCCAGTAGTCTCAGACATAATGCGCAACACTCCTGCCATACCTGAGCCCCTAGTCTAACCATGGTAAGATAGAAATGCTTGTACTTCTATACTTCTCAAGTAAGGGGATATTCCTCTCCACTAATTCTCTCACCTCCTCCACCATAGTGTTTATCAGTCCTAAGCCCAATAAATTTAAATTATTCTATATCATCTTATTCACCTTCATGTTGGTCTTGGAGCTATCACATAGTATACTTATCCACCTATTAATGCTTCAGCTGGAGTTACTTACTGTTGTGTGGATATGTGGTTGTTAATGTATTTACTACTTTGTCTCCCAGATTCATTTCTATGTATACTTTATGGTGCTCATATGCTATTATTAGACCATGCCTTTTATAAGCTTATATGTAATGTAGAGGGAAATCCTGCACTTCTAAAGTATAAACCGGATCTTAATAAATCCCAGGAGAGAGATGTAGCTATAGTATTATACCCTACACTACTCTATACTGTTATGACTGTACTGTATATTGCCTGCCTTAGATATTATACATATATAGAGTCACTCTGTGTCCATCTCTCACATTTCCTCCTCTAGAGATCTAACATATAATACATGTATGTCACATTACATTGGGGTGTTAACACTACATTATCTTTTTAAGGTATATAGTTCTTGTTATATGTATATGTACCATCACACTACTTTGTATATATTTTCCATATGTGCGTATGCTATACAGTATGGTTTTTGTTGACCCTCAGTAGACATTATCCACCATAATCCTGAGATTTCATCTCCGGCCGCAAACAATCAGCTCAACGATTACAGTAGTTACTTGGTCGAACTGAATATATTGTAATATTTGTTCTCATATTTTGCCCCAACTCATATATACGAGCTATGGGACTATACATATTTTTACTTGGCAACCATATGTGACTGACAGGCACTGTCACTATATAAAAGAGGACTGCTAGTCCATTATATTTGTGAAGAGATCCCAATACTTATACTCTCAATTTTTATACTCAAAAATTCAGTGGACCAAGAATATTTATCAGCCTGACAACCTAGCTAGCTCCGCCCTCCTCCCCCCTCCCTTTAACTTACTTTGAGCGGCTTTTGCCCGCTGCTTTCCCCACTCCAAAAACCCATGAAGCCAACCCCCGCCTTGCCTTAATATTTCTCGCATAAATACTCTAATCTGTGATCTCTCAGTGCAAAAACTGAAGTCCCAGTTTAGATAATCCAAATTCCTTGTTAATGCTTTAAATAAAGGGGTTTAAAGGGCCCCTTTCTGTTTACTCGCACTGCCTTGTCAACCTTAGTCATCTTCCATATCTCTAGCCAATATGGATGTATCACGCTGATAATAATTGTTTTTATGTTCTATCTTTAAACTCATAACTATATATTAGGCTGGCATACTTTGTGTTAGTTGACGTGGCAATATTTGTGTATTAGCACTGTATACCTATCTCCTGACATTGTTTGTGGATTTATCTTCTTTGTTACATTTGTTTACGACTTCAATAAAAATTATTTAAAAAAAAATTAAAAAATAAAAATTTGGGGGGCAAACTGGGTACTGCCAGTATTCAAGATGGCGGCAAGAAGGTAGAGGGGGGAGGGTTAGAAGGCTGTATGGGGGGATCAGGGGTGGGATGTGTCAGGTGGGAGGTTGATATCTACACTAAAGCTAAAATGAACCCTACAAGCTCCCTAATTAACCCCTTCACTGCTAGGCATAATACAAGTGTGGTGCGTAGCGGCATTTAGCGGCCTTCTAATTACCAAAAAGCAATGCCAAAGCCATATATGCTATTTCTGAACAAAGGTGTTCCCAGAGAAGTATTTACAACCATTTATGCCATGATTGCACTAACTGTTTGTAAATAATTTCAGTGAGAAACCTAAAATTGTGAAAAAGTTAGCGATTTATTTTATTTGATCGCATTTGGCGGTGAAATGGTGGCGTGAAATATACCAAAATAGGCCTAGATCAATACTTGGGGTTGTCTACTACACTACAGCTAAAATTAACTCTACAAGCTCCCTAATTAACCCCTTCACTGCTGGGCATAATACTTGTGTGGTGCGCAGCGGCATAATTACCAAAAAGCATTGCCAAAGCCATATAAAAGTCTGCTATTTCTGAACAAAGGGGATCCCAAAGAAACATTTACAACCATTTGTGCCATAATTGCACAAGCGGTTTGTAAATAATTTTAGTGAGAAACCTAAAGTTTGTGAAAAAATGAATGATTTTTTTATTTGATCGCATTTGGCGGTAAAATGGTGGCATGAAATATACCAAAATGGGCCTAGATCAATACTTTGGGTTGTCTACTGAAACAAAATATATACATGTGAAGGTTTTTTCAGGGATTCCCAACAGATATCAGTGTTACAATGTAACTATCACTAATTTTGGGAAAAAAACAAAATTTATGCTTACCTGATAAATTTATTTCTCTTGTGGTGTATCCAGTCCACGGATCATCCATTACTTGTGGGATATTCTCCTTCCCAACAGGAAGCTGCAAGAGGATCACCCACAGCAGAGCTGTCTATATAGCTCCTCCTCTAACTGCCACTACCAGTCATTTGACCGAAGACAAGGAAGAGAAAGAAGAAACCATAGGGTGCAGTGGTGACTGTAGTTTAAAAATAAAACACACCTGCCTTAAAATGACAGGGCGGGCCGTGGACTGGATACACCACAAGAGAAATAAATTTATCAGGTAAGCATAAATTTTGTTTTCTCTTGTAAGGTGTATCCAGTCCACGGATCATCCATTACTTGTGGGATACCAAAGCTATAGGACACGGATGAAGGGAGGGACAAGGCAGGTGTTTAAACGGAAGGCACCACGGCCTGCAAAACCTTTCTCCCAAAAATAGCCTCCGAAGAAGCAAAAGTATCAAATTTATAGAATTTTGAAAAAGTATGAAGCGAAGACCAAGTCGCCGCCTTACAAATCTGTTCAACAGAAGCCTCATTCTTAAAAGCCCATGTGGAAGCTACCGCTCTAGTAGAATGAGCTGTAATCCTTTCAGGAGCCTGCTGGCCAGCAGTCTCATAAGCTAAGCTTATTATACTCCTTAGCCAAAAAGAAAGAGAAGTTGCCGAAGCCTTTTGGCCTCTCCTCTGTCCAGAATAGACAACAAACAATGCAGATTTTTGAAGAAAATCTTTAGTAGCTTGTAAATAAAACTTTAAAGCACGAACCACGTCAAGATTGTGTAAAACACGTTTCTTCTTTGAAGAAGGAGTAGGACACAGTGACGGTACAACAATCTCCTGATTGATATTTTTATTAGATACCACCTTAGGTAGAAAACCAGGTTTGGTACGTAACACTACCTTATCGGAATGAAAAATTAGATAAGGAGAATCACATTGTAAAGCAGATAACTCCGAAACTCTTCGAGCCGAGGAGATAGCTACTAAAAACAAAACTTTCCAAGATAAGAGCTTAATATCTATGGAATGCAAAGGTTCAAACGGAACCCCTTGAAGAACCTTAAGAACTAAATTTAAACTCCAAGGCGGAGCAACAGGTTTAAACACAGGCTTAATTCTGACTAAAGCCTGACAAAACGCCTGCACGTCTGGAACCTCAGCCAGACGTTTGTGCAAAAGAATAGACAGAGCAGAAATATGTCCCTTTAAGGAACTTGCTGACAAACCCTTCTCCAATCCATCTTGGAGAAAAGATAATATCCTAGGAATCCTGACCTTACTCCATGAGCAGGGATAGGCACGAGCCAAGGCTGTGGCGGACATTTTCTAAAGTAAAGACCTTTAGTGAAGGACACCAAGGTACATTTACAATTAAAACTATTATTTTATAGTGCTGAATTTTATTATACTGATGCAGATACCACTGATCCTATAACCAGCCCTTGTCTGGCTATACACATGTGCCAGTGTCATTTCTGTGTCTTTGTATAGTGCTGGGTGTTATTATACTGATGCAGATACCACTGACCCTATAACCAGCCCTTGTCTGGCTATACCCATGTGCCAGTGTCATTATATAGTGCTTGGTGTTATTATACTGATGCAGATACCACTGATCCTATAACCAGCCCTTGTCTGGCTATACACATGTGACAATGTCACTTCTGTGTCTTTGTATAGAGCTGGGTGTTATTATACAGATGCAGAAGATACACATCCAGTATTTCACTCAGGCTTTATTTATTCCATAACTTATCACCCAATATTGCTAGCAGTCTCTTGACAAGCCACTAATTGTATTTTCACTAAATATTTTCCCTTTCCTATTATTTAATCAGAAAGAAAAGATATACTAAGGTTATGATTCACAACCTTACTATATATTTTCTTTCTATTTAAATACTACTTATAATAAACCTCAGGTGCTGGTTAAAGTGCTTTACCTTTGCATATAAAGCTCCAGGGACACAGTGGCTTCTTGAATCTTCCCTCTCTCTCTGTCTCAGTCATTTTCTGGTACTAAGCGGCATCATGTGGGAGTGGCCACAACCCTGCAAAACGTGGTGCTGCATGTGTTAAGGAGGAGTCAGGACCAGTATTCATCTGTCTTACTCCTCCCTCCCCACAGCAAAATGGGCGGCGGACACTGCAAGGGCCAGTCACGGACACCAGTGTCCATGTACAGACACCTTGCCTATCCCTGTCCATGAGTAACCCTTGGATTCACACCAATGAAGATATTTACACCAAATCTTATGATATATTTTCCTGGTGACAGGCTTTCGCGCCTGTATTTAGGTATCAATGACCAACTCGGAGAAACCACGCTTTGATAAAATCAAGCGTTCAATCACCAAGCAGTCAGCCGCAGAGAAATTAGATTTGGATGGTTGAAAGGACCCTGTGGCAATCAGACGAGGGAGCAGAGGAAACGGTGGAAACACATAAGCCAGGTTGAAAGACCAAGGCGCTGCTAGGGCATCTATCAGCGCTGCCTTGGGATCCCTGGACCTGGATCCGTAACAAGGAAGCTTGGCATTCTGGTGAGACGCCATGAGATCCAGTTCTGGTTTGCCCCAACGTTGAATCAACTGTACAAACACCTCCGGATGGAGCTCCCACTCCCCCGGATGAAAAGTCTGTTGACTTAGAAAATCCGCCTCCCAGTTCTCTACTCCTGGGATATGGATAGCTGATAGGTGGCAAGAGTGAATCTCTGCCCCCTTGATGGTTGATGTAAGCTACAGTCGTGATGTTGTCCGACTGAAATCTGATGAACCTCACTGCCGCTAGATGAGGCTAAGCCTGAAGAGCATTGAATATCACTCTTAATTCCAGAATGTTTATCGGAAGGAGAGCCTCCTCCTGAGTCCATGACCCCTGAGCCTTCAGAGAGTTCCAGACTGCCCCCCAGCCCAGAAGGCTGGCATCTGTTGTTACTATTGTCCAATCTGGCCTGCGGAAGGTCATACCCTTGGACAGATGGACTCGAGATAGCCACCAGAGAAGAGAATCCCTGGTCTCTTGATCCAGATTTAGTAGAGGGGACAAATCTGTGTAATCCCCATTCCACTGACTGAGCATGCAGAGTTGCAGCAGTCTGAGATGTAGGCGGGCAAACGGCACTATGTCCATTGCCGCTACCATTAAGCCGATTACTTCCATACACTGAGCCACCAAAGGACAAGAAGTAGAATAAAGAACACGGCAGGAATTTAGAAGTTTTGACAACCTGGCCTCTGTCAGGTAAATCCTCATTTCTACAGAATCTATCAGAGTTCCCAGGAAGGAAACTCTTGTGAGAGGGGATAGAGAACTCTTCTTTTCGTTCACTTTCCACCCATGAGACCTCAGGAATGCCAGAACAATGCCCGTATGGGACTTGGCAATTTGGAAATTCGACGCCTGTATTAGAATGTCATCTAAGTAAGGGGCTACTGCTATGCCCCGCGGCCTTAGGACCGCCAGAAGTGACCCCAGAACCTTTGTAAAGATTCTTGGTGCCGTAGCTAACCCAAAGGGAAGAGCCACAAACTGGTAATGCCTGTCTACGAAGGCGAACCTGAGAAACTGATGATGATCTTTGTGTATCGGAATGTGAAGATAAGCATCCTTTAAGTCCATGGTAGTCATGAATTGACCCTCCTGGATCATAGGTAGGATGGTTCGAATAGTCTCCATCTTGAAAGATGGGACCCTGAGAAATTTGTTTAGGATCTTGAGATCTAAGATTGGTCTGAAGGTTCCCTCTTTCTTGGGAACCACAAATAGATTTGAATAGAATCCTTGCCCCTGTCCCTCCTTTGGAACTGGGTGGATCACTCCCATAACTAGGATGTCTTTAACACAATGTAAGAATGCCTCTCTCTTTATCTGGTCTGCAGATAATTGTGAAAGGTGAAATCTTCCTTTTGGGGAAGAAGCTTTGAAGTCCAGAAGATATCCCTGGGACACAATTTCCAACGTCCAGGGATCCTGGACGTCTCTTGCCCAAGCCTGGGCGAAGAGAGAAAGTCTGCCCCCTACTAGATCCGTTACCAGATCGGGGGCCAATCTTTCATGCTGTCTTAGAGGCAGCAGCAGGCTTCTTGGCCTGTTTACCTTTGTTCCAAGCTTGGTTAGGTCTCCAGACCGGCTTGGACTGGGCAAAATTTCCCTCTTGTTTTGTATTAGAGGAAGATGATGCCGCGCTCTTCTTAAAGTTTCGAAAGGCACGAAAATTAGTTTGTTTGGTCCTTAATTTGTTAGACCTATCCTGAGGAAGGGCATGACCTTTTCCTCCAGTAATATCAGAAATGATCTCCTTCAGTCCAGGCCCGAATAGGGTCTACCCCTTGAAGGGAATATTGAGAAGCTTAGACTTTGAAGTAACGTCAGCTGACCAGGATTTAAGCCATAGCGCCCTACGCGCCTGAATAGCAAAACCTGAGTTCTTAGCCGTTAGTTTAGTTAAATAAACAACGGCGTCAGAAACAAATGAATTGGCTAGCTTAAGCGCTTTAAGCTTGTCAAGTATATCATCCAATGGAGTTTCTACCTGTAAGGCCTCTTCCAGAGACTCAAACCAGAAGGCCGCAGCAGCAGTGACTGGGGCAATGCATGCAAGAGGCTGGAGAATAAAACCTTGTTGAATAAACATTTTCTTAAGGTAACCCTCTAACTTTTTATCCATTGGATCTAGGAAAGCACAACTGTCCTCGACGGAGATAGTTGTACGCTTAGCTAGGGTAGAAACTGATCCCTCCACCTTAGGGACCATTTGCCATAAGTCCCATGTAGCGGCATCTATTGGAAACATTTTCTTAAAAATAGGAGGGGGAGAGAATGGTACACCTGGTCTATCCCATTCCTTAGTAATAATTTCTGAAAACCTTTTAGGTATTGGAAAAACATCAGTGTAAACAGGCACTGCATAGTATTTATCCAATCTACACAATTTATCTGGTACTATAATGGTGTCACAGTCATCCAGAGTAAAACCTCCCTGAGCAACACGTGGAGGTGTTCAAGCTTAAATTTAAATGTTGACATATCAGAATCAGGTTGAAGCATCTTCCCTGAGTCAGAAAAATCACCCACAGAAAGAAGCTCTCCTGCCTCAGCTTCTGCATATTGTGAGGGGATATCAGACATAGCTACTAAAGCGTCAGAGTGCTCTGTATTTTTTCTAGCCCCAGAGCTGTCTCGCTTTCCTTGTAACCCTGGTAGTTTGGACAGTACCGCTATAAGGGTATGATCCATAACTGCCGCCATGTCTTGCAAAGTAAACGCCATGGGCGCACTAGATGTACTTGGCGCCTCTTGAGCGGGAGTCCCTTGAGTGGGAGTCAAAGGTTCTGACACGTGAGGCGAGTTAGTCGGCATAACTTCCCCCTTGTCAGTTTCCTCTGGTGATAAATCTTTTAAAGACAGAATATGATCTTTATAACTTAAAGTAAAATCAGTACATTTGGTACACATTCTAAGAGGGGGTTCCACAATGGCTTCTAAACATAATGAACAAGGAGTTTCCTCTATGTCAGACATGTTTAAACAGACTAGCAATGAGACCAGCAAGCTTGGAAAACACTTTGATAAAAGTAAACAAGCAAAAAATAAAAACGGTACTGTGCCTTTAAGAGAAACAAATTTTGTCAGAAATTGAAAAACTGTTATAAAAAGCAGTAAATCTTACGAAATTTTTACAGTGTGTATAATAGACTAACAGAGCATTGCACCCACTTGCAAATGGATAATTAACCCCTTAGTTTCAAAACCGGATAAAAAAAAACGATATAAACGTTTTTCAACAGTCACAACAAAACTGCCACAGCTCTGCTGTGGCCCTACCTGCCCATATAACTACTTTGAAAGGCACAAAAACCCTTTAGAGAGGTCCTAAGTGTTCAGGGGACTCCTTCAGGGAAACTGGATGTCTCAAGCTGCAAAATCTAATGCGCATTTAGGCGCGAAAATAGGCCCCTCCCAACCTGTATTCACAGTGAGAGGGCCTAACAAAACTATCCCTAGGCAAAATCTAGCCAGCCATGTGGAAAAACTGGGCCCCAATAAAGTTTTATCACCAATATGTATAAAAAAATGTTTAAACACTCCCAGCAAACGTTTTATTTTTCAGTTTAGTGAGAAAGTAATAAGAATATTACCTTTTACAGCAAGCATGATACTAGTCATTATTAAATCACTGTAATCAGGCTTACCTTAAATAAATCCGGTATTAACAGCATTTTCTAGCATATTCATTTCTCTAGAAAAATTTAAACTGCACATACCTCATAGCAGGAGACCCTGCACGCCATTCCCCCAGCTGAAGTTACCTCTCTCTTCAGTTATGTGTGAGAACAGCAGTGGATCTTAGTTACAACCTGCTAAGATCATCAAAAACCACAGGCAGACTCTTCTTCTACTTTCTGCCTGAGGCTTAACAAAACTATCCCTAGGCAAAATCTAGCCAGCCATGTGGAAAAACTGGGCCCCAATAAAGTTTTATCACCAATATGTATAAAAAAATGTTTAAACACTCCCAGCAAACGTTTTATTTTTCAGTTTAGTGAGAAAGTAATAAGAATATTACCTTTTACAGCAAGCATGATACTAGTCATTATTAAATCACTGTAATCAGGCTTACCTTAAATAAATCCGGTATTAACAGCATTTTCTAGCATATTCATTTCTCTAGAAAAATTTAAACTGCACATACCTCATAGCAGGAGACCCTGCACGCCATTCCCCCAGCTGAAGTTACCTCTCTCTTCAGTTATGTGTGAGAACAGCAGTGGATCTTAGTTACAACCTGCTAAGATCATCAAAAACCACAGGCAGACTCTTCTTCTACTTTCTGCCTGAGGCTAAAATAGTACAACTCCGGTACCATTTGAAAGTAACAAACTTTTGATTGAAGATAAACTAAATAAAAACACCACATCTCTCTAGCTACTTCCTTTCTTGTCGAGAGCTGCAAGAGAATGACTGGTAGTGGCAGTTAGAGGAGGAGCTATATAGACAGCTCTGCTGTGGGTGATCCTCTTGCAGCTTCCTGTTGGGAAGGAGAATATCCCACAAGTAATGGATGATCCGTGGACTGGATACACCTTACAAGAGAAAAAGGGTTTGGAAATAGCAAAGTGCTACTTGTATTTATTGCCCTATAACTTGCAAAAAAAGCAAAGAACATGTAAACATTGGGTATTTCTAAACTCAGGACAAAATTTAGAAACTATTTAGCATGGGTGTATTTTGGTGGTTGTAGATATGCAACATATTTTGGGGGTC
Source organism: Bombina bombina (assembly GCF_027579735.1). Taxonomy (NCBI): domain Eukaryota; kingdom Metazoa; phylum Chordata; class Amphibia; order Anura; family Bombinatoridae; genus Bombina; species Bombina bombina. The sequence goes on along the minus strand of NC_069505.1, from coordinate 104,593,973 downwards.
AAAGTTGGAAAAAGTGTGTTTTTTTCCATTTTTTCATTTCATCATATTTCATAAAAAATTTTTTATAGTAAATTATAAGAACTGACGAAAATAATGGTATCTTTAGAAAGTCCATTTAATAGCAAGAAAAACGGTATATAATATGTGTGGGTACAGTAAATGAGTAAGAGGAAAATTACAGCTAAACACAAACACTGCAGAAATGTAAAAATAGCCCTGGTCCCAAACGGTCAGAAAATTGAAAAGTGCTCTGGTCACTAAGGGGTTAAAGCGTAAATGGCAATTGAGCTAGCGCAATTTACAATTTCGCTCAACTTAAAATATCAGCACAAAGAAAAAGACTTGCAAAAAGGACAATATTGCTTGCGCAAAACCACTTGTGCCACACTTGTAATCTAGATCTTATTGTAATCTAGATCTTAGTGTATAATGTCACTTTAAAGAGGGAAAATAAACTTGGGTTCCTAATTAAAATAATACTTATTTTTATAAAAAAAATCCATTATCATATCTTCCATTTTCTGTAAACTGTTCAGACATAGCCTAAAATGTCTGTTTCTTAGTCAGTATGAAATTTACAAGATGCCAAAAACACATTCTTGAATTTCTTTTCTAAGTAGCTCATCTCTTTATTCTTTAGTTAAAGGGAAAGTCTACACCTTAGTCTTCTTAAAGTCTTACCTTAGATTAAGCAGCAAATAGCCTCCTGCACCCTTTCTATATAATGCAGCAGGAACAGTAAATTCGTTATTTTAAAATTAATATTGTTTCTAGCCAGTTTGAAATGGCTGCCAAGCTCCACCCACTGATGACATCACGATCTGAGCTGCATATTGCTTCCAATCACAAAATGCTAACTAGTTGGATTCTGCAGACTTTCAATGCTATTCAGCAGAGTGCCTAGATGCAACCTAGATCGTGATGTCATTGGTGGGTGGAGCTTGACAGCCATTTCAAACTGGATAGAAACAATATTCATTTTAAAATAACTTTTTTACTGTTCCTGCTGCATGATATAGAAAGGGTGCAGATATTTGCAGCTTAATCTAAGGTAAGACTTTAAGATGACTAAGGTGTAGACTGTCCCTTTAAGAGTATGGATAGAATAACATTAACTGGTTAGACTAAAGAAGTTGTAGGGGACATAAGGTTATTTATGTATTAGTGAATCTAGAGGTCTGTGTATGAGAGACGGAGTGTGAGAAAACGAGATTACATTTGTAGTCGGGTTGCAGACAGAGATGTGTATGTACTCTGCTTTTCATCAGAGGAGACAATATTAATTCCAACAACTTGCTGCCTTTGCACTGTCTGGTTCAGAAAATAAATCAGCCTTAAACACACCAGCTGCAAATATTTTATTCTGAGATTTTAGCTACAATAAAAATGAGATATACTTTTTTAATTCCCAAGAACATCCTGGACCGGGAAATCTTGTCATTGAGTTCTGGATCACAGTAAATACTAATATAGACTATGCATTTAGTACACCACTGTGTCCTTTGGAAACCTGACAATAAATGAAACCTCGAAGAGGGTTGTGTCACCCGCACTAAGCCAGCTCTGTATATAAATAGGCTTCTTGGCTTCACTGAGAGACGGCTTGTTTTTCGGCTTCTAACACAGAAAGCTATGGCAAGAGCTTCTGGTAAAGGAGAGAAATAGCCAGGGAGGGAGTGTTTGTGTGTATGAATGGGTCTGTATTGTGTATATGTGTGTGTCTATTTCTGTGTTTGTGCCACTGTATTTATGAGTGTATGAATGTGAGAATCTATCTGTGTATAGGTATGTTTGGGTGCAAGGCTATTTGTATGTTTTTGCTTTTGCAGCTGTATGTTTGTGTGTTTGTATAGGTTTTTGTCTGGGTGTATGCATATGTGTATTTGTACATCGTTGTGTGGTCTGTGCATGTATGTCTTTGTGTGATTTCAGTATGTTTTGAATCCTTCTGAGGTTCAGGTTCTGCTGCTTGAGGGGTTTGATTATTGGTCACTGTACCAAGATTTCTATATTGGTAACTCTACCACGACTTCACCTTCTTGGGGAAATTACTGGTTACATACTGTATATCCTGTACCTGTCTTTAATTTTGTATTGTAAGGTTCTCACAGTTAGAACCAGCTAAATATAATGAGCCTCATCATACTGTTATAAGTGAATACACATAAGCGGACAACCTATCAAAGATCATATTTTTTTGTTCCGGTGTAACTTGTTGAAGCCATGCAACCTTTGTGAGACTTGATAAGATCTCATATACTAAAAAAACACAATTTATGCTTACCTGATAAATGTATTTCTCTTGTGGTGTATCCAGTCCACGGATCATCCATTACTTGTGGGATATTCTCATTCCCAACAGGAAGTTGCAAGAGGACACCCACAGCAGAGCTGTAATATAGCTCCTCCCCTAACTGTCATAGCCAGTCATTCGACCGAAAACAAGCCAAAAAAGGAGGAGCCATAGGGTGCAGTGGTTACTGTAGTTTAAATTTAAAAATTACCTGCCTTAAATGACAGGGCGGGCCTTGGACTGGATACACCACAAGAGAAATAAATTTATCAGGTAAGCATAAATTGTGTTTTCTCTTGTAAGGTGTATCCAGTCCACGGATCATCCATTACTTGTGGGATACCAATACCAAAGCTAAAGTACACGGATGAAGGGAGGGACAAGGCAGGAACTTAAATGGAAGGAACCACTGCCCGTAAAACCTTTCTCCCAAATATAGCCTCCGAAGAAGCAAAAGTATCAAATTTGTAAAATTTTGAAAAAATATGAAGCGAAGACCAAGTCGTCGCCTTGCAAATCTGATCAAAAGAAGCCTAATTTTTAAAGGCCCAAATGGAAGCCACAGCTCTAGTGGAATGAGCTGTAATCCTTTCAGGAGGCTGCTGTCCAGCAGTCTCATAGGCTAAGCGGATTAAGCTTCTTAGTCAAAAAGAAAAAGAGGTTGCCGAAGCCTTTTGACCTCTCCTCTGTCCAGAGTAGACAACAAACAAAGCAGATGTTTGACGAAAATCTTTAGTAACTTGTAAGAAAAACTTTAAAGCACGGACCACGTCCAGATTGTGTAACACAAGGATGGAACAACAATCTCTTGATTGAAATTCTTGTTAGATACCACCTTAGGTAAGAACCCAGGTTTGGTACGCAGGACTACCTTATCCGTATGAAAAATCAGATAAGGAGAATCACATTGTAAGGCAGATAGCTCAGAGACTCTATGAGCCGAGGAAATAGCTACCAAAAAAGAACTGTCCAAGATAAAAGCTTGATATCTATGGAATGAAGAGGTTCAAACGGAACTTCTTGAAGAACCTTAAGAACCAAGTTTAAGCTCCATGGTGGAGCAACAGGTTTAAACACAGGCTTGATTCTAACTAAAGCCTGACAAAATGCCTGAACGTCTGGAACATCTGCCAGACGCTTAACTAGCTGACAATCCTTTTTCCAAACCTTCTTGGAGAAAAGATAATATCCTAGCAATCCTGACCTTATTCCATGAGTAACCCTTGGATTCACACCAATAAAGATATCTACGCCATACCTTATGGTAAATTTTCCTGGTGACAGGCTTTCGTGCCTGTCTTAAGGTATCAATAACTGACTCGGAGAAGCCACGCTTTGATAAAATCAAGCGTTCAATCTCCAGGCAGTCAGCCTCAGAGAAATTAGATTTGGATGGTTGAAAGGACCCTGAAGTAGAAGGTCCTGTTTCAGAGGCAGAGACCATGGTGGAAAGGATGACATGTCCACTAGATCTGCATACCAGGTCCTGCGTGGCCACGCAGGTGCTATCAGAATCACCGATGCTCTCTCCTGCTTGATCTTGGCAATCAGTCGAGGGAGCAGAGGAAACGGTGGAAACACATAAGCCAGGTTGAAAGACCAGGGCGCTGCTAGAGCATCTATCAGTGTCGCCTTGGGATCCCTGGACCTGGATCCGTAACACGGAAGCTTGGCGTTCTGGCGAGACGCCATGAGATCCAGTTCTGGTTTTCTCCAACAATGAATCGGTTGTGCAAATACCTCCGGATGGAGTTCCCACTCTCCCGGATGAAATGTCTGACGACTTAGAAAATCCGCCTCCCAGTGCTCTAGACCTGGGATATGGATAGCTGATAGGTGGCAAGAGTGAATCTCTGCCCAGTGAATTATTTTTGAAACTTCTAACATCTCTAAGGACCTTCTCGTTCCCCCTTGATGGTTGATGTAAGCTACAGTCGTGATGTTGTCCGACTGAAATCTGATGTACCTCAGAGTTGCTAACTGAGGCCAAGCCTGAAGAGCCTTGAATATCGCTCTTAGTTCCAGAATATTTAATGGAAGGAGAGACTCCTCCTGAGTCCACGATCCCTGAGCCTTCAGGGAGTTCCAGACTGCACCCCAACCTAGAAGGCTGGCATCTGTCGTAGCAATTGTCCAATCTGGCCTGCGAAAGGTCATACCTTTGGACAGATGGACCCGAGATAGCCACCAGAGAAGAGAATCCCTGGTCTCTTGGTCCAGATTCAGTTGAGGGGACAAATCTGTGTAATCCCCGTTCCACTGACTGAGCATGCATAGTTGCAGCGGTCTGAGATGTAAGCGTGCAAACGGCACTATGTCCATTGCCGCTACCATTAAGCCGATTACTTCCATACACTGAACCACCGAAGGGCGCGGAATGGAATGAAGAACCCGGCAGGAATTTAGAAGCTTTGATAACCTGGACTCCGTCAGGTGAATTTTCATTTCTACAGAATCTATCAGAGTCCCTAGAAAGGAAACTCTTGTGAGTGGGGATAGAGAACTCTTTTCCTCGTTCACTTTCCACCAATGCGACCACAGAAATGTCAGTACTACGTCCGTATGAGACTTGGCAATTTGGAAGTTTGACGCCTGTATCAGGATGTCGTCTAAATAAGGGGCTACTGCTATGCCCCGCGGCCTTAGGACCGCCATAAGCGACCCTAGAACCTTTGTAAAGATTCTTGGGGCTGTAGCTAATCCCAAGGGAAGAGCTACAACTGGTAATGCCTGTCTTGAAAGGCAAACCTGAGAAACCGATGATGATCTTTGTGTATCGGAATGTGAAGATAAGCATCCTTTAGATCCACTGTAGTCATATATTGACCCTCCTGGATCAGTGGTAGGATGGTACGAATAGTTTCCATCTTGAACGACGGAACTTTGAGGAATTTGTTTAAGATCTTTAGATCCAAAATTGGTCTGAAGGTTCCCTCTTTTTTGGGAACCACAAACAGATTTGAGTAAAAACCCTGTCCCTGTTCCTCCTTTGGAACTGGATGGATCACTCCCATAACTAGGAGGTCTCGTACACAGTGTAAGAATGCCTCTCTCTTTATCTGGTGTGCAGATAATTGTGAAAGGTGAAATTTCCCTTTTGGGGGGGAAGCTTTGAAGTCCAGAAGATATCCCTGGGATATAATTTCCAACGCCCAGGGATCCTGAACATCTCTTGCCCACGCCTGGGCAAAGAGTGAAAGTCTGCCCCCTACTAGATCCGTTCCCGGATAGGGGGCCGTTCCTTCATGCTGTCTTAGAGGCAGCAGCAGGCTTTTTTACCTGCTTACCTTTTTTCCAGGTCAGGTTTGGTCTCCAGACCATCTTGGATTGAGCAAAAGTTCCCTCTTATTTATTATTAGAGGAAGTTGATGCCGCACCTGCCTTGAAGTTTTGAAAGGCACGAAAATTAGACTGTTTGGCCCTAGATTTGGACCTATCCTGAGGAAGACCTTTTCCTCCAGTGATATCAGCAATAATCTCCTTCAACCAGGCCCGAATAGGGTCTGCCCCTTGAAGGGAATGTTAAGTAGCTTAGATTTTGAAGTCACGTCAGCTGACCATGATCTAAGCCATAGCGCTCTGCACGCCTGTATAGCAAAACCAGAATTCTTAGCCGTTATTTTAGTCAAATGAACAATGGCATCAGAATAAAAGAATTGGCTAGCTTAAGTGCTCTAAGTTTGCCAAGTATGTCATCCAATGGAGTCGCTACCTGTAAAGCCTCTTCCAGAGACTCAAACCAGTACGCCGCAGCAGCAGTAACAGGGGCAATGCATGCAAGGGGCTGTAGGATAAAACCTTTTTTGAATAAATATTTTCTTAAGGTAACCTCTAATTTTTTATCCATTGGATCTAAAAAAAAAAAAAAGCACAACTGTCCTCGACAGGGATAGTAGTACGCTTTACTAGAGTAGAAACTGCTCCCTCCACCTTAGGGACTGTCTGCCATAAGTCCCGTGTGGTGGCGTCTATTGGAAACATTTTTCTAAAAATAGGAGGGGAAGAGAACGGCACATCTGGTCTATCCCATTCCTTATTAATAATTTATGTAAACCTTTTAGGTATTTGGAAAAACATCAGTACACACCGGCACTGCAAAGTATTTATCCAGTCTACACAATTTCTCTGGCATTGCAATGGTATCACAGTCATTCAGAGCAGCTAAAACCTCCCTAAGCAACACGCGGAGGTGTTCAAGCTTAAATTTAAATGTAGAAATATTAGAATCAGGTATCTTTCCTGAGTCATTAACATCACCCACTGACTGAAGCTCTCTTTCCTCAGCTTCTGCATATTGTGAGGCAGTATCAGACATGGTTCTTAAAACGTCAGTATGCTCTGCATTTTGTCTCACCCCAGAGCATCTCGCTTACCTCTAAGTTCAGGTAGTCTGGCTAATACCGCTGACAGTGTATTATTCATGACTGCCGCCATGTCTTGTAAAGTAAACGCTATGGGCGCCCTAGATGTACTTGGCGCCATTTGAGCGTGGGTCCCTTAAGCGGGAGTCAAAGGGTCTGACACGTGGGGAAAGTTAGTCGGCATAACTTCCCCCTCGTCAGATTCCTCTGGTGATAAATTTTTTAAAGACAGAAAATGATCTTTATTGCATAAAATGAAATCAATACATTTAGTACACATTCTAAGAGGGGGTTCCACCATGGCTTTTATACATAATAAACAAGGAGTTTCTTCTATGTCAGACATGTTTATACAGAATAGCAATGAGACTAGCAAGCTTGGAAAACACTTTAAATCAAGTTAACAAGCAAATATAAAAAACGGTACTGTGCCTTTAAGAGAAACAAATTTTGTCAGAATTTGAAAAACAGTGAAAAAATGCAGTAAATCAAACGAAATTTTTACAGTGTGTATAATAGGCTAACAGAGCATTGCACCCACTTGCAAATGGATGATTAACCCCTTAGTTCAAAAAACGGATCAAAAAAACGAAATAGACGTTTTTTAACAGTCACAACCAACTGCCACAGCAAGCTGTGGCCCTACCTTCCCCAATAAACGACTTTGGAAAGCCTTTGGGCCCTTTAGAGATGTCCTATAGCATTCAGAGGGCCTTAGAGGGAAGCTGGATGTCACAGTTTGTAATTTTAACTGCACCAACTGTAACTTTTATACTACAACAGTGGAAATTGTTTCTAGTCAAAATTTAAGCCAGCCATGTCGAAAAAACTAGGCCCCAATAAAGTTTTATCACCAAAGCATATATAAAAACGATTAAACATGCCAGCAAACGTTTTATATTGCAATTTTATAAGGGTATTACCCCTGAGAGTAAGCATACCAGTCGCTATTAAATCACTGTATTCAGGCTTAACTTACATTAATCCGGTATCAGCAGCATTTTCTAGTGTTTTCCATCTCTAGAAAAAATTATAACTGCACATACCTGATAGCAGAATAAACTGCACGCCATTCTCTCGCTGAAGTTACCTCATCTGTGTAATCCCCTCAGACATATGTGAGAACAGCAATGGATCTTAGTTACAACCTGCTAAGATCATAGAAACCTCAGGCAGATTCTTCTTCTATTTACTGCCTGAGATAAAATAGCACAACTCCGGTACTATTTAAAAATAACAAACTTTTGATTGAAGAAAATAAACTAGCTATATTTAACCACTCTCTCCTACAACGTCCTTGCTTATTGAGAGTTGCAAGAGAATGACTGGCTATGACAGTTAGGGGAGGAGCTATATTACAGCTCTGCTGTGGGTGTCCTCTTGCAACTTCCTGTTGGGAATGAGAATATCCCACAAGTAATGGATGATCCGTGGACTGGATACACCTTACAAGAGAAATCTGTGTAAGTGTGTAAATTCCAGCAGTCATTGAAGACCATCTCTGTCCTGATTGATTGCTGGTTAAAAACAAAGATGCCCACTAAAACAGTAAAGTCAGACTCATAAACCTGTGACACACACTGTTCTTCTGAGTATACAACCTGAGACACACATTTTTCTTGAGTCAGCTATACAACTTTATTGCTGTCACATTGTGCCCAGAACCACAATAGAGATTATGTTTCTCTATGTCTGTTATCTGAAAAGAGGTCCGTTCGTTCTGGGTGATGTAGCAAAGGGTTTTGTCTAGATTGTGAGACTGTCAAATATCTATTCTGCCCCTATGATATGTGGAGCACTACACTAAATGGTGAGAGGGTATTCTCAACTAAATCTGCTTGTCAGAATGTTGTACCAAGTACCAGAAACAACTGTATCTTCACACTGAGGGCACAATTCCAGAGCCAGCAGCTGCTTTACTAACCTTCAGAAGGCATCAGTAATCTGCCATATACCAGTGCAACTGCCTCTACAGCTGAAAGTAATTTTTGACTTCCCAATCAAGTATCACTGTTTGAGAGACTCAACCCTTTTCCTGCGATCATGTGGCTATACTATCTTATTATTTATAAACTAGAGTTATATTGGTTCTTCAAATATCCTTTGAAGCTGTTTAACATACAGCCAGCTCCAGGACACAGATGATTGTAGGGGAGGGGGCCTTTGACCCCTGGGAGGAGTTAGGCCCCTATAAGGAGTAGTGGGGTAGGTCTTAGGAAAGGGGGTATATTAGATAAGGGCATGGCATCCATTTTTAGCAAGTAGGCAGCAAGTTGCCCTCACTCCCATTGTTTAAAAAGGGTTTATATATTCATCACAGCTGGGGCGGGTGTTAGTCCCCTCATGTCAGCTATTTGACTATGGTCATGGTCTTCCCTGGTGAGTCTATTCCCTATTTTACTCACTTGGTTAGATGGTTTTTGCATTTGTTTTTATTTTTACAGGCTGAGCATATCCAGGTCCCGTGACCACTGGTTGTTATTCCTAGCTGTCCCACACCACCAAGGCTTTTGCAGCATTATTAAGGACACTCTTTTAGGATATTATTTCAAGAAATTCCAAGGACACTTATCAGGATCCTTTTACTTCTATATTTTAAGTACAGACTGTCACTGCACTTTTTGGAGACTCTTTTTGTACATGTGTATACACTATTTTCATATTTTTTACCTTCTCCATTAATCATAAATTAATCATTTTTTTGCCCCAAGAGGGGCGTTTTTTCACTTGGGTACCCACCTAACATTATTATTGTACATTTTATATATGCCATTGTTTGTTCTTCATTTGTAACTCACTATATCTGTTTTGCCATGTTTGTTATTCATTTGTAGCACACCTGTATGGCATTAGATTAGCACCGGTCCTTAATTATCTGTTTATGCTTGCCAGATTCAGTAAACTGTATAAATATTTCTGTTTTTATATCTGCTACAATTAAATAATATCTGTTTTTATATCTGCCATAATTATTTATTTATTTATTTGTTAGATAGGTAACTTTCTATTTATTTGTTAGACAGGCCACTATTTGCACATTTTTTGTACCTTTTGTCTCTTATTGGCCCACTGCAACAATATCTGTTACAGGTTTTTTTTTATAGCCCTGATAGATTACTTCAGCCTTTGGGGCTCCTATTCTGTCCCTTTTTCCCCAAAAGCATTTATCTGTCCCTCTGCTTATCCGGATATGAACAAGAAAAAACTTAGTTTTTACTTTACTATTCCTTTAAAGAGCCTCAAAGGTCTGAATAAAATATCCCAGAAAGCTGAATGGTGCTGAATTAATTAAAGAATGGAAAAAAAAATCTCTTTCATGATTGAGATAGAGCATGTTATTTTAAACAACTTTACAAATTACCTCTATAATTTTATTTGCTTTGTTCACTTTGTATCCTTTGTTGAAAAGCACACCAAAGTAGACTCAGGAGCACCATTGTACTACTGGGAGCTAGCTGAACACATTGGGTGTGCCAATCACAAGATACATATATACATGCAACCACCAAAAGGTCCATTGCATAAGGGGGGGTGAATAAATTGAAAAAGTTTTCAGGTTCCTTTTGGAAAGGACCTTTTAAAGTCAGGGATGTTGTCCATTTTTTGAGATGAGAACAGGGTTTCCAATTTACTTTTATCACCAATTTTGCTTTGTTTTCTTGGTATTCTTAGTTGAAAGCTAAATCTAGGTAGGCTCATATGCTAATTTCTTAGACCTTGAAGGCTGCCTCTTATCTGATGCATTTTGACAGTTTTTCACCACTAGAGGGCATTAGTTCATATGTGCCATATAGAGTTACCTAGGAGCCAGCACTGATTGGCTAAAATGCAAGTCTGTCAAAAGAAGTGAAATAAGGGGGCAGTTTGCAGAGGCTTAGATACAAGGTAATCACAGAGGTAAAAAAAACTAAATGTATGCTTTTAGAAAAAACAAGTAGCAAAGTCCCGAGATTTCAATCAAAACATACAGGCAGATTCAAGTGTGCAGCGTAATATGATTTGCTAGAGGTATGGACCCGTTTACCCTTGGCAAACAATAACAGCAGCGGAATAAAACTATGTACTTAAATTCAATATAGTTGTTCCACTCACCCCGCTCCTTATGCGGTTGCCTCCGCTCGTGCTATCAGAAGCGAATTCGAGCGTCCACTCAGGGATCCAGGTCTTACCTGGTGATGGATTTCCTCTCCGTCAGCTGTTACCTCCACAGTCGCGGATATTGCCTAATGTGGGTGATTTTCGGTTAATCCGTTTGACTTGCTTCAGCGCTGCACACGATCCTGGTAGCCGCTCAGAGTTGGACTGAGGTCCTATAGCAAGCTCCTCCCTGCTTGCAAAGTAAGTATCCAACGAAAAAAAGATTGCGGACCTCAGTTCTTTTAAATGAAAACCAATTCTTTATTCTTATACAGCATAAATGGGTAAAAGCAATGTATCCAATGTGGATTCCACGAGACACACAAAGTAAGTGAAAATAGCAGAGAGGTTCGAACCTGATAAATTTATTTATTCCTGGATATGGCGAGTCCACGGCTTGAGTAATTACTGTTGGGAATATCACTCCTGACCAGCTGGAGGAGGCAAAGAGCACCACAGTTAAACTGTTAAGTATCACTTTCTTACCCACAACCCCCAGTCATTCGACCAAAGGGAAATTAAGAAAACGGAGTAACACAAGGTGTAGAGGTGCCTGAGGTTATAGTCAAAAGAACAACTGTCTTAAAATAAAGGGTGGGGCCGAAATAAATTTATCAGGTAAGCATAAATTTTGTTTTTCTTTCCTAAGATATGGTGAGTCTACGGCTTGAGTAATTACTGTTGGGAACCAATACCCAAGCTAAAGGACATGGATAAATAGGGAGGGACAAGACAGGCAGTCCTAAACAGAAGGCACTACCGCTTGAAGAACCTTTCTCCCAAAAGTAGCCTCAGCCAAGGCAAAAGTATCAAATTTGTAAAATTTTGAAAAAAGTATGTAGAGAAGACCAAGTTGCAGCCTTGCAAATTTGTTCCACAGAAGCTAAACAGCTCTTGTGGAATGAGCCGTAATTCTCTCAGGAGGCTGCTGTCCAGCAGTCTCAAAAGCCAAACGAATTACACTTTGTAACCAAAAAGAGAGAATAGTAGAAGTAGCTTTCTGACCTTTACGTTTCCCAGAGAGACAGACAAAGAGGGCAGAGGACTGGTGAAAATCCTTAGTCGCCTTTTAAGTAGAATTTAAGAGCACGTAAACCATCCAAATTGTGCAACAAACGTCCTTTGGAAGAAGAAGGATTAGGACACAGAGAGGGAACAACAATTTCCTGATTGATATTTCTATTAGAAACAACCTTAGGAAGGAAACCTAACTTAGTACGAAGAACCGCCTTTTCGGCATAAAAATAAGATAAGGGGAATCACGCTGCAGAGCTGAGTATTTCGAGACTCTTCGAGCAGAAGAGATAGCATCAAGAAAAAAACCTTCCAAGATAACAACTTAATGTGTATGGAATGCAACGGCTCAAATGAAGCCAGCTGTAAAACTTTAAGAACAAGGTTAAGGCTCCAAGGAGGAACAACAGACTCAAAGACAGACCTGATTTTGACCAAGGAACAAAACACAAGTATAAATACTTGTAGGTGTCAAGTCACAAAGTGAGGGACGTGTATGCAACCTTATAAAAGTAAGTTGCCTGAAAGGACAAACTCGATTATATAGAATTAAAATAAAAACATAAGGTTCGCTAAAACACCTGAAAACGTCTCTAAGCAGAACCAAAAGACCAAAACATTTTTTTACTGCTGTAGTATATAATTATTTATGTTATGGCTAAAAAACTGGTGTCAGCAATAGGCATCCATTACCTGAAAATGGGGTATGTCTATATAAAGTACAATAATTTACGTCTAAACAAGGTGCAATACCTAAAGGAATAATTATCTGAAAATAATATAATGTTAAAAAAGGAATATTTGTTATAAAGGATACAATGATACAATATCTAAAACCACCGGTGGTTACAATATTAAAATCTATAAAGCTGCAATCTCAAAACTACAATTTCAAAACATCCGTCTATAAAAAATGCATGTCAGAACATCATAAGTTTCATGTGTAAGGAGGATATTAGATTTATATCAGAGGTGGAGCGTGCATTTGCAGTTCACCATGGGAATGTTATAGCAAATAGCTACCTGATTTCTCCTTGGTAGTCCCGGTTTACCTTACCAATTATATCTGGTTGCACTTGTGCACTGGTAACCTTTAAATAAGTGACTGAATGGCCTGTGGATCTCTTGACCTTGAACCGTACCTTGGAAGCTTGGCGTTCTGACTGGACGCCATCAGATCTAACTGCTGCACCCCCCATTTGAGGACTAAGCTGGAAAACACCTCCAGATGGAGTTTCCACTCCCCGGGATGAAAAGTCTGTCTGCTCAGAAAATCTGCTTCCCAGTTGTCTACTCCTGGAATGTGGACGGCAGATAGACAGCAATTGTGGGTCTCTACCCACTGAAGAATCCGAGTAACCTCCTTCATGGCTAAGGAACTCAGAGTTCTTCCCTGGTGACTGATGTAAGCCATAGAGGTTATGTTGTTTGACTGGAACCTGATAAACTGGGCTGAGGACAACTGAGGCCAAGGTGATATTAATCAGTAGACCTAGCGCAAGTATATACACCTCTAACTCCCTTCAATAGGTCTCCTAGTAAACCTTGTGATAGTCAGTGATAAAAGTAGATGAAGCGAGAGCCAAAAAGGCTAAGGTGAATGTATAAAGTCACAATTTTATTGTACACAGTATAAAACACAAATTAAGCTAAAATTCATGGATCCATGATTCACAAAAATAAAATATTAAATAAACAGTTATAGTAAAAACAGCAACAGTCTATTAGAAAGACAACAACAATTTTCACATACAGTTGGAAATAAGTGGCCAATGCATATATTGTTGTAAAAAATGTCCCAGTAAAATTATTTGATGTGAATTCCAATAAAGTTATCCCAGTAAAGTGTGTTGTATGAAAGTGTCCACAATGTTCAAATGTTCAAAAAAACTTAAAGTCCAACTGATGAAAAAGAATTGAAAAAATTAAAAACAAATCAAAAAATGGTGATGAAATATAAATAGTGAAAAAATACAAAAATGTAAAAAAAGTCAAAAAACAATAGTGAAGTTCTGATATAAAAGGAAGTGTAAAAATTCAAAAATACAAATTGCAACAATAAAGGTGTTTAGGTTAATTGTGTAAGAGTGAACTTCTTATGTCTTCTAATTGGTGACATCCATCAGTAAATGAGAAAAAAAACTCCTAATTATTCCTGTGAAAAAGAGAAGAAAAACAATACTGCAGACAATATATAACAATGTGTTAAGGTATAAGAAATTTGCTTACTTTCAGTTGAATGTTGATGCGTTTCGGCCTGATAATAGGCCTTTTTCAAGACTAAGTAAGCAAATGTAGCTTATATAGGGTAGATAATCCAATAGTTACTGACTGTTTGGGCGCCAAAATTAGTGGTTCCTTAAGGGCCGCCCACTTCCTGTGGGTATGGGCAATGAATAAAAGAAATGGGCAAAGAATTAAAAAAATATATAAAAAAGTCTCTAAGGTATTTTTATATAAAAAAAAGTCTCTAAGGTATTTTTATATTTTTAGAGCAACATTGGTTGACCTGTAAATATAGTTTTGTATATTGTATAAGATGTATCATTGGTTCTAGTATATTCGCCATTTAGTATATGTAATGGTGAGTTTGTGACATCATATCCGGTTTCGGATACCTGACGTCATTTCCGGAATGTCATTTCCGGTTTCGTTTTGTCCGGATGTTTTAGTGCAATTGGAAAGGAAGGGTAGTTTAGGTATTTAGCGTTCCTAGTTTCTGGAACAAATAAATACATAATCTTGATGGCAGAGATCTTTGGACTAGTGGGCTGATAGTTGAGTAATCATATCAATATTAGTATAACCGTAAATTACTAAATCGTAACGTTAAACAGATTAATGGTCAGACATATCGTTAAAAACAAATTTTCATAAATCGTAACGTTGAACAAATTATTGATCGACCACATCATAAAAACAGGATTGCAAAAAAGGTAAAACTTTAAAAACATTTACAAACATTTAAAAACAGATAGGTGGGCAAAAATGTAAACATAAGCAATATTTGTTGAACACATATATATTACAAATATATGCACTTACATTGTGATCTATGGTATGGAAACATGGAAATATAAAAACAAAGGGAAAGAGATTTTCAAATATGGACAGCGGTACGGAAATGTAAAAATATATAAATATAATGGGGATGCCTTCCTATGATCTAAAATAAATGTTTAAAAGCCATATAGTCGGGATGTGAGTGTCTATGATTGGTGTACAGGCTTCTCAGCTTAGGACACATATCATCCTGTGTTGTTTATATGGGATAAGGAAGGATATTTCAGTAACAGTAGTGAGGAGATATAACAAGGTGCCTAAGAGGGAAGAGTAGGGAAATATAAAGAAGTATGTATCTGTATTTGGTAAAGTGATAGTCCACCTCAAACTGCTCCTAGGATGTAGGATCACAGATGTGTGTCTACTTGGTTCAGGAAAAAATGTTTGGTATGGTGGCCTCTAGTAGTGTATTTTACGTCTAAAGTTGGCTAAAATAGGTGGTAAATTGTATAAAACTCCTCTTTCTTAATTAATTATTGTCAGATAGAATAGCCTACCCTATAGTAGTGTCATATGATTATCCTACCCATGGTCACTTATGGGAGGATGCATATGTTTGTCTAATTCAGGTTTTCTTAGTGCCTCTGCTCTTTAATTGAAAAAGGTGTGAAATCTTCTTTGTTATTTAATCCTTTTGGATATAGGCAATCTAATGTAAATATCCATTTGGATTCGTTCAGGAGTAGTTATGTTCATAATTGCCTCCTCTCCAATTTCTATTAACTTTTTGTATTCCAAAGTATTTAAAATCTTTGATATTCCCACCATGTTTTATTGTAAAATGCTTGTATAGTGGAGTGTCTGTTTTTTTTCTATGCACAATATGTGTTCTCTGATTCTGTCTCTTAAAATTCTAGAGGTCTGTTCCACATACTGTGAGCCACATGGACATTGAATTATATAAATGAATCCTCTGTCATGGCATTTTATCAGATTATGGATGTTATGTTTTTCTTTGTTGTGTTGTGAAGAGAAATGGTTAGTTTTCCAGCCATTTTTGCACGCCTTACAGCTTGGACAAGGGTAAAATCCTTTCATTTATTTGCCGTGCAAATTTACCATATTCTGTCTTTTCTGTTTAGGAATACTAGGGGCCAACATGTTTCTTAGATTATTTGATTTCCTGTATATAAATTGTGGGTGGGGAGTCAGTTTTTCTCCAATTGTGTCATCTTCTTTTAATAATGGGCAATGTCGCTTGAATATTTTTATAATGTGTTTATTTTCACAATATTCAGTGATCATTGGAACATTAATAGTGTCATCTTCAGACTTTCTGACTGGTTTGTTCTTATATTTTATAAGATCTTTACCATCAACCACCCTGACTTCTTCAATTTTCTCATCCAGAGTTTCTTCTTTGTATCCTCTATCTAGGAATCTTTGTTTTAAGATGTTGGCTTGTTCCTCCCATCTTGCAGGGTTGGAGAAGTTTTTCTTCACCCATAATAGTTGGCCTTTCGGAATATTTGCTTTCCAGTTGGCACAATGGCAGCTTAGGCTGAGAATATAGTTATTACAATCGACCTCCTTAAAGAAGGTCAATGTTTCTATTTGCCCATCTACAATCTCTATTTTCAGATCTAAAAAGTTGATTTTATTTCTGCTATATTCATAAGTGAATTGTAAATTCATCCTGTTCATGTTCATCACATCAATAGTATATTGTAGATCTTCAAGTGTGCCTCTCCAGATTAAAAAAATGTAGTCAATATACCTCACATATAGGACCAGGTCCGCACTAGCTGGGCAGGAGTCCCAGAAGATTTGCTCCCATTTGCCCATATAAAGATTTGCATAGCTAGGCGCGAACCTGGTCCCCATTGCCGTCCCACATAATTGTTGATAAAACTTGTTATTACTAAAATAATTATGGGTTCAAATATAATTGATGCTTTCAAGGATAAAAGTGAGTTGTGCTTCAGGTACAGATGGATCTTTTTTGAGAAATAAATTCACTGCTTCAATACCTCCTACATGGGGAATATTAGTATAAAGGGATGTTACATTGCATGTTGCCATAATGAATTTATCTTCCCACACTATGTTATCTAATATGGTCTCTTAGGTATGATGGGAGGTTGGTGAGCCAAGCCAATAGAGCATTGTAAAATCGCTCTCAACTCCAAGATGTTGATGAGAAGAGCAGACTCCTCCCGAGTCCAAAGGCCCTGAGCTTTTAACTAGTTCCAGACTGCTCCCCAGCCCAGCAGGCTTGCATCCATGGTCACGATTACCCAGAAAGGTCTCAGAAAGCATGTGCCCTGAGACAGATGTTCCAAAGAAATCCACCATTGGAGAGAATCCCTTGATGACTGATCTATCGCTATTTTCTGAGATAGATCCACATGGTCGCCATTCCATTGTCTAAGCATGCACAACTGGAGAGCTCTTAAATGGAATTGAGCAAAAGGAATGATGTCCATGGAAGCCACCATCAGACCGAATACCTCCATACATTGAGCCACTGAAGGATGAGCATTAGCCTGAAGAGAGAGGCAAGAGGAAATGATTTTGTTTTTCTTCATCAATAGAGAATCTATTATGGTCTCTAAGAACACGACTCTTGTAGCAGGGGAAAGGGAGCTTTTTTTCCAGATTCACATTCCATCTGTGGGAACGACGAAAAGACAACAATATCTCTGTGTGAGATTTTGCTTGTTGAAAAAATGGCGCCTGAACCAATATGTCGTCAAGGTAGAGTGCCACAGCAATTCCACGAGAACGGATCACTGCCAAAAGAGCCCCCAGAAATTTGAAAAAATCTGGGAGTCGTGGCTAGACCAAATGGAAGGGCCACAAACTGGAAATGTTTGTCCAGAAAGGCAAATCTCAGGAATCTGATGGTCCCTGTGAATAGGAACATGAAGATACACATCCTTTAGGTCTATGGTTGTTATGAACTGACCCTCTTGTACTAACGGAAGAATGGAGCGTATAGTCTCCATCTTACAGGATGGAACTTTGAGAAACTTGTTTAGATACTTCAAGTCTAGAATGGGATGGGAAGTTCCCTCTTTTTTTGGGAACCACAAATATGTTGGAGTAGAACCAGAGTGTCAGGGTGCCAGGAATCAGACCGAGACGAGAAGTGCAAAAATAATCACACCTTTATTAATAGCAAAAAATAATAAAAAGTCCATAAGTCAAATACCAAGCCAGGAGTCAAAACCAGAGCTGGTAGTCAGACGAGCCGAGTCAGGAGCCAAAGCGAATAGTCAGACGAGCCGGAATCAGGAACAAGGAAAACAGCAGAGTCAGGAACAAGCCAGGGATCAGGAACCAGGAAGGACGTCAGGCAGCCAGGTAATACACAGGAACTCTCACAAACAGGTCTGAGACAATGCAAAGGCAAAGCATACTGAACAGAGGCCCTTTAAATAATAAGTGATGACATCACAATTCTGAGACTGCATCCTGTCTCACACTGATGATGCACACCAGTCTGGCCATAAAAGGAAGTGCAGGAAATGAGCAGCATCCCCCACAATGCACCATAGTCAGGAAGAGAGGTGAGTAAAATGGCTGCCAGCAGCACATGGCAAACAAAACAGGGAAAACCCCTGACCGGCACTGGAACTATCACTCCCAGGGAGGAAAGATCAGCTGCGGGTTTCTTTGATTAATTCCCCTTGTCCCAAGACTGATTGGGTTTCCAAGAAGACTTGGATTGTTCCTGCTTGGAAGAAGAAAGGGAAGGCATTCCTCTGAAGTTACGAAAGGAACAAACATTATGACATCCTTTAGGCCTATTCTTCTAATCTTGAGGTAGAAAAGACCCTTTTCCACACGTAATAGAGATAATTTCTGCCAAACCAGGTCCAAACAAGGTTTTGCCCTTCTAAGGAATCGCCAGAAGTTTGACTTTAGAGGAAACATCCGCAGACCAGGATTTCAACCATAATGCCCTGCGGGCTAGGACAGCGAAACTAGACATTTTAGCTCCTAGTCTAAACAACCTGTAAAATGGCATCTGCAATAAAGGAATTGGCCAACTTAAGAGCTTTAATCCTATCCTAAATTTTATCCAAGATAGTCTCTAGTTGAAGAGAATCAGACAAGGCGTTGAACCAATAAGATGCCGCACTAGTTATGGTGGCAATACACACCGCAGGTTGAGATTGGAGACCTTGATGAAAATAAATCTTTTTCAAATAATCCGCCAGCTTCTTGTCTTTCGGATCCTTAAAAGAGCAGCTATCCTCAATAGGAATAGTGGGGTTCTCTTAGCCAGAGTGTTAATAGCCCCTTCAACTTTGGGTACAGTATACCAAGGGTCTTTAATGGAGTCCTTGAAAGGAAACTCTTTTTTATTATTTATTTATTGTTTTTCTCATTTTACATTGCACATCTGATAGTATTGAAGCGTCAACATGAGACTATCATTATAGTACCCTTTTCGGGTGTCAATAAACAATTCAACTTACAACAAACAATTGCTCAATACATATATCAAAAGCTGAGCTTCTACTCGTCCTGATTCTCTTCTTTATCTGCTCGTAGAGGCAAGAACATACGTTTGGTTCTTGAAGTCTACTATCTACTAAGAATTGCTAATCTGAAAACAATAGTTAATTCAGGGTGTGGTCTCTCCCTTTCGATCTTCTATAATATATAGCTCTATGTCTCTCAAGGTCTGTAAAAAGTTATACATGCCTCTCATCCCGGAGTCAGAGTTCACCCCATCCCTGGTGTGAACAGTGGTGTCATCATGTTATAGGAGTGTCGCTATTGGTGTTCTGTGTAGCAGTAGGTGAATGAAGTGATTCCTCCCACAGGAACTTAGCATTTAGGAAAAAGGGTGACTTATTACGTTTAATATAACCAAATTCCTTCATTCTATCAAGCCACTTTATTTTAGAGGGGGTTTCTGGTGTTTTCCATGCACGTGCTATTAAAGATCTGGTGCTATTCAGCCCTATCTGTAAAAGGAGGGATTTTAGTTTACAGGGGATTTTAGGGAGATCATTGAGTAGTGCGACTTTTGGGGATAGAGTAAATTCCCTACCTATAAATGATTGGAAATGGATTTCGACCTCCTTCCATAAAGGCTTTATTTTGGGGCAATGCCCCCACATATGTGTTAAACTACCCGGTTCACCGCACCCCCTCCAGCACTCTCAGTCTAGTCGGTGTAAGATACCAACGCGTCAATATTTTGTAATTCATCTCAAGTATTTGTGGGGATGTTGAGGATTTCTTGGCAGCTTTAAAGATTCTGTCCCAGTCCGTCAAGTCGCGTGTTGAAGTCCCCTGACCATTTGGTTGTGTATAGTGGTAATTGTGTTTTATGGTACGCTATTAGCAATTTGCGTGATAAGGAAAGTGGATGTCGAACTGTGATACCGCTATCACATAAACTTTCAAAGGGGGTGAGTGATCTTAATAGGTCTGCTTTGAACTGAGTAGTCTGAATGAAGTGATGCAGTTGCGCGTATTTTAACCACCTCAGGAAACTCTTTTTAAAAATGGGAGACGGGGAAAAAGACACCCCTGGTTTCTCCCAATCCTGTGAGATAATCTCTTTAGCAAGGTTCGGCACAGGAAAAACCTCCAAAGTGGAAGGTTCATCAAAGAAACTATTATGTTTACTAGATTTCTTAGGAGTGACAACGACAGGGGTATCGGAGTCATCTAAAGTAGCTAAAACCTCCTTTACCAATACACAAACATGTTCAAGCTTAAATCTGAAGGATACCACCTCAGTCTCAGAAGAAGGAATTATACTGTACGAATCTGAGATTTCACCCTCAAAACGTCCCAATGTAGCTTCCTCATCAGACTTATGAGAAAGGGCAACTTGGGAAGCAGAACTGAGGACAGGCACCTTACTTTCTGAATTTCTAGATTTCCTCTTGCGTTTTCCCTGTAATCTGGGAATGGCAGCTAATGCTGCAGATACTGCTGAAGATACCTGGGCAGCAATTTCTGCTTTTAAATAAACTCCACTAGGAATTATAGAGGAACCACAGGGCACTGCATGTTATGCCATTGAGGCTTGGGAAATAGCAGGAGAAAGCTGAGGTATTATTTTAACATCATCCTGAAAGACATTAGGCTCAAAAATGTTACCTTTATTTTGCAAGGTTTTCTTGACATATGAAGAACAAAATTGCATAGGGGCTGCAATTTGTGCATCTAAACATAATTAGCATGAATTTATGAGAGCAGGCTCTTGCTCCATATCAGACATGTTGTGTACAGGTAAGTTTAAAAGATTTTAATATTGAATTAAAATAACCTAAGGAAAAAATACACTTTACATTTTATCCCAAATTAGGATCAATCCCCAGCTAAAAAATATATGAGAAAAGTTAAGAAATAAACTTCTAAAATACCCCTCAGGCAACTCCACACCTCAATTACTGAGGCGCCTTACAACTACCAATTAACACCAGATCACCCAGAAATGGAGAAAACCAACTATGTCCTCAGAAACATTATGAAGTAAAGCTGGTCATGTGACTGCAAATGCAGAGCTCAAAATACTGCTGCGACACAGAGAGGCACTAAAAATAGCTTCCTGGTACACTGAGTACCAGAAATAACTGGTTTTTCAAACCTGACAGTTTAAAATGTTGCATCGTTTTATTTTAAAGTAAGGGGGAAATGAATAAACTGCTGAAATAGAAAATTCAGCCTTACTTTCAGTTTAAACTTGTATTGTTTATGAAGTAAATATGTGTCAGAAAATAAACCTAATAAAAACATTTACCATTTCTTCTTTTTAAAAGAGTTTAAATGTCAGTCTCACACATGCTACATTGCCTGCTTCATGCCCCAGTGTAACCCATACAACAGGATTATCTATATCCTACTAAAAAAGCAGTGACTTAATTTGTTAAGTGCATGGTCTCCCCAACTGGAAGAAAAAGCACTTACCTGCTTGGTAGCCAACTCTGGCTTTCTAAACTAGGGCAGCAATTGTTAGAAAAACTCAGTAAGTACCTCTTTACAAGTTCCTAACTGCTTTAAATTAATGTAAGATTGATACAGACAAACGCTTCTAAATGTGGGGACTCTACTATTAAATAATGACAGACCTAGAACCTGTAGTTTCTTAGCTACACTGCACAATTACATATGCTAATTAGTTTTACTGGTAACCCCAGAGGTAATCACATTTTAATAATCTATTCCCAACATATAAGCACTTGAAACTCAGGATTTAATATGGGAGTTTTGTTAGAACTTAAAAGGGACAGTAAACACCTTGTAATTACAAGACATTTCTGTTACCGTGCTACAGAATAACATATCAGACATGTGTAAACATTTGTTTAACAAAATAAAATCCTGTTTACTGCAATTGGTTTTCAATAGAAAAACTGCACCCAACACTCGCCTTTTTGGAGGAGCCAAATAAGTTTGAGTTGGCAGACAACAAGGTTAATCATTAACATTAGGTTAGTATAAAGTAAATTGTTTTGCAGTTATCTATTAAAGCCAATTAGGAAAAGGATTAATGCAGTTAGCTCTGAAAAGTCAGCAGGATGCAGTTCGTGCAATTATCATAGCTAAATTACATGAAAAGGTGAGAAATAAAGAATGAGTATATTACAAAGTTGTTTTATTATGCATAATTAAAAGATCTTATGTTATGTACACTAATAACACAATGCCTGGTTATCATGATGACAGCCTTAGGGGAGTGGCTAATGTGATGTAGCAGTTATGTCACAAAACCAACTGACAATACAAAGCCAGCACCCTCATAACTGTCTGCTGCTCACTTTACTAGAGTTGCCAGACTGATCCTGCTGAGCTTCAGTAATCACTGACATGTAAATATTAGTTTCTCTAATATCTTTATTTCACAGCTAGCATATTACAGCACAGCTAGTGCTTTAAAACCACAGCTCTGTATATGTGATGATATGAAGAACAGTGACTACCTCCAACACAATGCAAATGGCATCCGGTGGGAGCTGCAGGTATGAACACCAATTACTACAGGTAGTGTTACCATGATCACCCCAACTCAGTAACTGAATAATACTAAGTCACATTTATATACATTGTAAAATAATACAGATAAATGACAGAAGTAATAGCTTTAACTTTGTAGCTTTCTATGGGCACCAGTACTCTGAGACAATACATAGCATACAAACCGTACATAATAATGGTCAATATTATCTTCACACCTTTATTTAAAAACACATATAATTTAATAAATAATTTAAACTTTAAAATAATTATTTTAAACAAAAGTATAGCATTATAAGTATTATAGCCATAACTGTAGGACACACCAATGCCTTTCTGTGCTTCCTCTACATATCTTTATAAGACTTGCAGCTGGCAGTAAAAGATTTAAGCGAGCTTTAAGGATGGTAAGAATTACTGCATCATTAGTCTGCAAATGCTCTAAAGCAAGGACTTCTAGTAAAGGCCTAGAATATAAACCCCACGGCATAGGTCTGCAATTTATACGCTGCAAACTCACTGGTGCTGGGACCCTCATTAAACTCTGTACTGTAAGGTGCAGTATCTGATGCAGCTGAATTTTTTGCTTCACCCGGATGAAGAAAAGGCAACTGAAGATCTGAAATAAATTCAGATCAGACTGATGCGCATCTGGCCAACAGTGTATGTACTGATGGCAGATGTCCTCACGCTGCAAACTCACTGGTGCTGAGCTCCTCAAACACTGTACTGTAAGGTGCAGCATCTGATGCACCTGTTTGTTCTGCTTGACCCGGATGAAGGCAAGACAACTGGAGATCTGAAATAAATTCAGATTAGACTGATGCGCATCAGGCCAGCAGTATAAGCGCTGAATGCATATGTCCTATAAGGATTTTTATATTACTAAACTGCAAGTATCTAAGGTAAGATTTTCTGAGATTAACAAGTTTGTAAACTCTTTGAGTAAGACATCTTATTACCACACTAGATTGTAAATACAGATCCTGCTCCAAGAGCCTACAGACATGTGCAGTGAGGTCAGATCATTTCTCACAATTTCTGTTGTGCTTTTCCTTTACATTCCCATTTCATAAAAAATCTTATGCTTAAGCTTTCTGTACTTTTCAAGGCTTATTGATATAAGATATACAAATAATCTCTGTGACACCAGAACTGGATTCATAAAACCAACAATAAAGCATAATTACGCTTACACTGCTATAACTTTAATAAACTGATATTAAATCAAATTGCATGGCTTAAATCCCCTCTCACTGCACATATCTGTATAATGTTGAGGATCTTGGTGAAGAGAATACAAGGATATGATTAATATGTTTGCACTTATATCCTCCATGCAATGCCTTGATGTAGGGACACTAAAAATACTACAAGGTTATAAGCACCTTGCAGCTGGTTTATTTTATTTCTCTATGCTGTAAGTACCCAGAGGTAAGTTCTCCTTAAATACAAGATTGTAAGCTCTTTGAACAAAGCACTGAAACACTAGATTATAAGCTCCTTGGAACAGGGTCTGTACTTACACCCATGGAAATCCTTTAGAGCAGGGACTCATATTGTACCAAATAAATGTATTGTTGTTAATATAGTGAGATAAACCCTCCATTTAATTAGTTCAGCAAATAATAAATATACAATGGATAGAATATACAAATGATCCCACAGAGTATTACTAATTTAAAATGCATTTTTAATATGGCGCCTCTTATGCTCCTGTCAGTTTAAACCAGTAGTGTAGCAAACTGTGAAATAAATGAGGCTTAAATAACACAGCATCTACAATAGGCAGCCTGTTTCGCTACTTTGGAACTCTTTCTCACTCAAGTCAGTATGGTTGATGCTGATGTCCTCAAGCAGGCCACCCTTTGCTATACGGCTGCCCATTATATTGAAATGGATTTTAAATTATAATTGTTGCAATTTTGCACAGATAAGAATATTTGTTTTTTTGCTAAGATTAATACAATGGAGGGATGAGCCCAAACAGGCTGTCTATGGTTGGTGCTGCTGTTCTGTTCAAGCATTCATTTCACGCTTTGTAAGTGTGTTTATGAAAATGTATGTAATCATCAGCAAAACTGGCATATAGCCGTAAACATAAAATCAATGCTTGAGGCCAATAACATAGCACCTACATCATACTGTAGAGCCCCAACGAGGGTGAAACAACCTGCCTATAGTGAAAAAACATTTTACATTTGTAGTATTACAATATATTATTCCCCTGCAATATACCACTCTTTGTGTACTTCGTTTGTATGTAAGCAGAACTACTATAGAATAATAAGGCTTCCATATATCATAAGGTTCCAGATTTTGCCTGATTTCCAAGTGCCCTTGACATATTAAAAGGGTTCCTACCTAAAACTATTAAATGGTCAGATGTTCTGTACATATCTGCAATAAATATGTTTTTATATTTATATATGAGGACACAAAAAAAACATAATTTATGTAAGAACTTACCTGATAAATTAATTTCTTTCATATTGGCAAGAGTCCATGAGCTAGTGACGTATGGGATATACAATCCTACCAGGAGGGGCAAAGTTTCCCAAACCTCAAAATGCCTATAAATACACCTCCCACCACACCCACAACTCAGTTTAACGAATAGCCAAGTAGTGAGGTGATAAAATAAGGAGTAAAAAAGCATACAAAGAGAGGAACTGGAAATATAATTGTGCTTTTATACAAAAAATCATAACCACCATAAAAAAGGGTGGGTGTCATGAACTCTTGCCAATATGAAAGAAATTAATTTATCAGGTAAGTTCTTACATAAATTATGTTTTCTTTCATGTAATTGGCAAGAGTCCATGAGCTAGTAATGTATGGGATAGGAATACCTAAGATGTATGAAAGAAATTAATTTATCAGGTAAGTTCTTACATAAATTATGTTTTCTTTCATGTAATTGGCAAGAGTCCATGAGCTAGTAATGTATGGGATAGGAATACCTAAGATGTGGAAGTCCAGAGAAGACACTAGAGAGGGAGGGATAAAATAACAGCTATTTCCGCTGAAAAATTAAATCCATACAAAAAATAAGTCTTTCTTATAAATTTCAAGAAAAAACTTTAATCATAAGCAGAAGACTCAAACTGAGACAGCTGTCTGAAGAACTTTTCTACCAAAGACTGCTTCAGAAGAAGTAAATACATCAAAATGGTAAAATTCTGTAAATGTATGCAAAGAAGAACAAGTTGCTGTTTTGCAAATCTGATCAACCGAAGCTTCATTCTTAAAAGCCCAAGAAGTGGCGACTGATCTAGTAGAATGAGCTGTAATTCTCTGAGGTGGAGATTGCCCCGCCTCCAAATAAGCTTTGTGAATCAAAAGCTTTAACCAAGATGCCAAAGAAATGGCAAAGGCTTTCTGACCTTTCATAGGACCAGACAAAACAACAAATAGACTAGAAGTTTTTCTGAAAACCTTAGTAGCTTCGACATAGTATTTCAAAGCTCTTACAACATCCAAAGGATGTAAAGATCTTTCAAGAGTATTCTTAGGATTAGGACACAAAGAAGGAACAACAATTTCCCTACTAATGTTGTTACAACCTTAGGAAGAAATTTAAACAAAGTCCATAAAACAACTTTATCCTGATGGAAAATCTGAAAAGGAGACACACAAGAGAGAGCAGATAATTCAGAAACTCATCTAGCTGAAGAGATAGCCAAAAGGAACAACACTTTCCAAGAAAGTAGTTTACTATCCAAAGAATGCATAGGCTCAAAAGGAGGAGCCTGTTCCAAGGAAGAGAAATTGATTTAATAACAGGCTTGATACGAACCAAAGCCTGAACAAAACAGTGAATGCCAGGAAGATTAGCAATCTTTCTACGAAATAAAACAGAAAGAGCAGAGATTTTTCCCTTCAAAGTACTTGCAGACAAACCTTTATCTAAACCATCCTGAAGAAACTGTAAAATTCTAGGAATTCTAAAAGAATGACAAGAGAATTTATGAGAACACCATGAAATCTAGGTTTTTCCAAACCCGATAATAAATCTTCCTTGAAACAGACTTAATCACTGAGTCAGAGAAACCTCTAAGACTAAGCGTTCAATTTCCATACCTTCAAATTTAGCGATTTTAGATCCTGTTAGAAAAAACATAATTTATGCTTACCTGATAAATTTATTTCTCTTGTAGTGTATCCAGTCCACGGATCATCCATTACTTATGGGATATTAACTCCTCCCCAACAGGAAGTGCAACAGGATTCACCCAGCAGAGCTGCTATATAGCTCCTCCCCTAACTGCCATTACCAGTCATTCGACCGAAAACATGCAGAGAAAGGAAAACCATAGGGTACAGTGGTGACTGTAGTTTAATGGAAAAATTACCTGCCTTAAAGTGACAGGGCGGGCCGTGGACTGGATACACTACAAGAGAAATAAATTTATCAGGTAAGCATAAATGTTTTCTCTTGTTAAGTGTATCCAGTCCACGGATCATCCATTACTTATGGGATACCAATACCAAAGCTAAAGTACACGGATGACGGGAGGGACAGGCAGGCTCTTTATACGGAAGGAACCACTGCCTGAAGAACCTTTCTCCCAAAAACAGCCTCCGAAGAAGCAAAAGTGTCAAATTTGTAAAATTTGGAACAAGTATGAAGAGAAGACCAAGTTGCAGCCTTGCAAATCTGTTCAACAGAAGCCTCATTCTTAAAGGCCCAAGTGGAAGCCACAGCTCTAGTAGAATGTGCTGTAATTCTTTCAGGAGGCTGCTGTCCAGCAGTCTCATAGGCTAACCGTATTATGCTACGAAGCCAAAAGGAGAGAGAGGTAGCCGAAGCTTTTTGACCTCTCCTCTGACCAGAATAAACGACAAACAGGGAAGACGTTTGTCGAAAATCCTTAGTTGCCTGTAGATAAAATTTCAGGGCACGGACTACATCTAGATTGTGTAGCAGACGTTCCTTTTTCGAAGAAGGATTAGGACACAAAGATGTAACCACAATCTCGTGATTGATATTCCTGTTAGTGACCACCTTAGGTAGGAACCCAGGTTTAGTACGCAGAACTACCTTGTCTGAATGAAAAATCAGATAAGGAGAATCACAATGTAAGGCAGATAACTCAGAGACTCTTCGAGCCGAGGAAATCGCCATTAAAAACAGAACTTTCCAAGATAACAACTTGATATCAATGGAATGAAGGGGTTCAAACGGAACCCCCTGTAAAACATTAAGAACTAAGTTCAAACTCCATGGTGGAGCAACAGTTTTAAACACAGGCTTGATCCTAGCTAAAGCCTGACAAAAAGCTTGAACGTCCGGAACTTCTGACAGACGTTTGTGTAAAAGAATGGACAGAGCGGAAATCTGTCCCTTTAAGGAACTAGTGGATAAACCCTTTTCTAAACCTTCTTGTAGAAAAGACAATATCCTCGGAATCCTAACCTTACTCCATGAGTAACTCTTGGATTCGCACCAATATAAGTATTTGCGCCATATCTTATGGTAAATCTTTCTGGTAACAGGCTTCCTAGCCTGTATTAAGGTATCAATAACTGACTCAGAAAAACCACGTTTTGATAAAATCAAGCGTTCAATTTCCAAGCAGTCAGCTTCAGAGAAATTAGATTTTGATGTTTGAAGGGACCCTGGATAAGAAGGTCCTGTTTCAGAGGTAGCGACCAAGGTGGACAGGATGACATGTCCACTAGATCTGCATACCAAGTCCTGCGTGGCCATGCAGGCGCTATTAGAATCACTGATGCTCTCTCCTGTTTGATTCTGGCAATCAATCGAGGAAGCATCGGGAAGGGTGGAAACACATAAGCCATCCCGAAGGTCCAAGGTGCTGTCAAAGCATCTATCAGAACCGCTCCCGGATCCCTGGATCTGGACCCGTAACGAGGAAGCTTGGCGTTCTGTCGAGACGCCATGAGATCTATCTCTGGTTTGCCCCAACGTCGAAGTATTTGGGCAAAGACCTCCGGATGAAGTTCCCACTCCCCCGGATGAAAAGTCTGACGACTTAAGAAATCCGCCTCCCAGTTCTCCACTCCCGGGATGTGGATTGCTGACAGGTGGCAAGAGTGAGACTCTGCCCAGCGAATTATCTTTGATACTTCCATCATTGCTAGGGAGCTTCTTGTCCCTCCCTGATGGTTGATGTAAGCTACAGTCGTGATGTTGTCCGACTGAAACCTGAGTTGTTAACTGGGGCCAAGCCAGAAGGGCATTGAGAACTGCTCTCAATTCCAGAATGTTTATTGGTAGGAGACTCTCCTCCTGATTCCATTGTCCCTGAGCCTTCAGAGAATTCCAGACAGCGCCCCAACCTAGTAGGCTGGCGTCTGTTGTTACAATTGTCCAGTCCGGCCTGCTGAATGGCATCCCCCTGGACAGATGTGGCCGAGAAAGCCACCATAGAAGAGAATTTCTGGTCTCTTGATCTAGATTCAGAGTAGGGGACAAGTCTGAGTAATCCCCATTCCACTGACTTAGCATGCACAATTGCAGCGGTCTGAGATGTAGACGTGCAAAGGGTACTATGTCCATTGCTGCTACCATTAAGCCGATCACCTCCATGCATTGAGCTACTGACGGGTGTTGAATGGAATGAAGGACACGGCATGCATTTTGAAGCTTTGTTAACCTGTCTTCTGTCAGGTAAATCTTCATTTCTACAGAATCTATAAGAGTCCCCAAGAAGGGAACTCTTCTGAGTGGAAAGAGAGAACTCTTCTTTTCGTTCACCTTCCATCCATGCGACCTTAGAAATGCCAGTACTAACTCTGTATGAGACTTGGCAGTTTGAAAGCTTGAAGCTTGTATCAGAATGTCGTCTAGGTACGGAGCTACCGCAATTCCTTGCGGTCTTTGTCTAGAAAGGCAAACCTTAGATACCGGTAATGATCTTTGTGAATCGGTATGTGAAGGTAAGCATCCTTTAAATCCACTGTGGTCATGTACTGACCCTTTTGGATCATGGGTAAAATTGTCCGAATAGTTTCCATTTTGAACGATGGAACTCTTAGGAATTTGTTTAGGATCTTTAAATCCAAGATTGGCCTGAAAGTTCCCTCTTTTTTGGGAACCACAAACAGATTTGAGTAAAACCCTTGTCCTTGTTCCGACCGTGGAACCGGATGGATCACTCCCATTAATAAAAGATCTTGTACGCAGCGTTGAAACGCCTCTTTCTTTATTTGGTTTGTTGACAACCTTGACAGATGAAATCTCCCTCTTGGGGGAGAGAATTTGAAGTTTAGAAGGTATCCCGGAGATATGATCTCTAACGCCCAGGGATCCTGGACATCTCTTGCCCAAGCCTGGGCGAAGAGAGAAAGTCTGCCCCCCACTAGATCCGTTCCCGGATCGGGGGCCCTCGATTCATGCTGTCTTAGGGGCAGCAGCAGGTTTCCTGGCCTGCCTGCCCTTGTTCCAGGACTGGTTAGGTCTCCAGCCTTGTCTGTAGCGAGCAACAGCTCCTTCCTGTTTTGGTGCAGAGGAAGTTGATGCTGCTCCTGCTTTGAAATTACAAAAGGAACGAAAATTAGACTGTCTAGCCTTAGGTTTGGCTCTGTCTTGAGGCAGGGCATGGCCTTTACCTCCTGTAATGTCAGCGATAATTTCTTTCAACCCGGGCCCGAATAAGGTCTGCCCTTTGAAAGGTATATTAAGCAATTTAGATTTAGAAGTAACGTCAGCTGACCAGGATTTTAGCCACAGTGCTCTGCGTGCCTGAATGGCGAATCCGGAATTCTTAGCCGTAAGTTTAGTTAAATGTACTACGGCATCTGAAATAAATGAGTTAGCTAACTTAAGGGCTTTAAGCTTGTGTGTAATCTCATCTAATGGAGCTGATTTAAGTGTCTCTTCCAGAGACTCAAACCAAAATGCTGCTGCAGCCGTGACAGGCGCAATGCATGCAAGAGGTTGCAATATAAAACCTTGTTGAACAAACATTTTCTTAAGGTAACCCTCTAACTTTTTATCCATTGGATCTGAAAAGGCACAGCTATCCTCCACCGGGATAGTGGTACGCTTAGCTAAAGTAGAAACTGCTCCCTCCACCTTAGGGACCGTTTGCCATAAGTCCCGTGTGGTGGCGTCTATTGGAAACATCTTTCTAAATATCGGAGGGGGTGAGAACGGCACACCGGGTCTATCCCACTCCTTAGTAACAATTTCAGTAAGTCTCTTAGGTATAGGAAAAACGTCAGTACTCGCCGGTACCGCAAAATATTTATCCAACCTACACATTTTCTCTGGTATTGCAACTGTGTTACAATCATTCAGAGCCGCTAACACCTCCCCTAGTAATACACGGAGGTTTTCCAGCTTAAATTTAAAATTTGAAATATCTGAATCCAGTTTGTTTGGATCAGAACCGTCACCCGCAGAATGAAGCTCTCCGTCCTCATGTTCTGCAAATTGTGACGCAGTGTCTGACATGGCCCTAATATTATCAGCGCACTCTGTTCTCACCCCAGAGTGATCACGCTTACCTCTTAGTTCTGGTAATTTAGCCAAAACTTCAGTCATAACAGTAGCCATATCCTGTAATGTGATTTGTAATGGCCGCCCAGATGTACTCGGCGCTACAATATCACGCACCTCCCGAGCGGGAGATGCAGGTACTGACACGTGAGGCGAGTTAGTCGGCATAACTCTCCCCTCGTTGTTTGGTGAAATATGTTCAATTTGTACAGATTGACTTTTATTTAAAGTAGCATCAATACAGTTAGTACATAAATTTCTATTGGGCTCCACTTTGGCTTTAGCACATATAGCACAGATATCTTCCTCTGAATCAGACATGTTTAACACACTAGCAAATAAACTAGCAACTTGGAAATACTTTTCAAGTAATTTACTATAATATGAAAACGTACTGTGCCTATAAGAAGCACAGAAAAAGTTATGACAGTTGAAAATTAATAAACTGAAAAGTTATAGCATCAAATCTTTGTAAAAAAAACACAATTTTAGCAAAGGATTGCTCCCATTAGCAAAGGATAACTAACCCTGATAGCAGAAAAAAAAAAAAAAAAAAAATACAAAAATAAACGTTTTTTTATCACAGTCAACTACAATCTCACAGCTCTGCTGTGAGTGATTACCTCCCTCAAAACAAGTTTTGAAGACCCCTGAGTTCTGTAGAGATGAACCGGATCATGCAGGGAAGACAAACTTCTGACTGAATTTTTTGATGCGTAGCAAAAGCACCAAAAAAGGCCCCTCCCCCTCACACATAACAGTGAGAGAGATCAGTAAACTGTCATAAATTAAATAACGACTGCCAAGTGGAAAAAAATAGTGCCCAAAACATTTTTTCACCCAGTACCTCAGAAAATGAAACGATTTTACATGCCAGCAAAAAACGTTTAACATTAATAAATTGAGTGTTATTAAAAAGCCTGTTGCTAGTCCCTGCAAATTAGGCTAAAGTTTTATGCATACAGTATAATTCCAGTGAAGTGCCATTCCCCAGAATACTGAAGTGTAAAATATACATACATGACAGCCTGATACCAGTTGCTGCTACTGCATTTAAGGCTGAGTTTACATTATATCGGTATGGCAGAATTTTCTCATCAATTCCATTGTCAGAAAATAATAAGCTGCTACATACCTCTTTGCAGATTAATCTGCCCGCTGTCCCCTGATCTGAAGTTTACCTCTCCTCAGATGGCCGAGAAACAGCAATATGATCTTAACTACTCCGGCTAAAATCATAGAAAAACTCAAGTAGATTCTTCTTCAAATTCTACCAGAGAAGGAATAACACACTCCGGTGCTATTATAAAATAACAAACTTTTGATTGAAGGTATGAAACCAAGTATAATCACCACAGTCCTCTCACACATCCTATCTATTCGTTGGGTGCAAGAGAATGACTGGTAATGGCAGTTAGGGGAGGAGCTATATAGCAGCTCTGCTGGGTGAATCCTCTTGCACTTCCTGTTGGGGAGGAGTTAATATCCCATAAGTAATGGATGATCCGTGGACTGGATACACTTAACAAGAGAAAAAACGGCCCTTGAGACAGAAGGTCTGGTCTTATCGGAAGTGGCCAGGGTTGGCAACTTGACATCCGGACAAGATCCACAAAACAAAATCTGTGAGGCCATGCTGGTGCTATCAGAAACACATATGATTGTTCCATTATGATCTTGGAGCTCACCCTAAGAAGAAGAACTAGAGGCGGAAAGATGTAAAGCAGGTTGGAAACCAAGGAACTGCTAAAGCATCCACCATCTCCGCCTGAGGATCCCTGGACTTGGAAAGGTACCTGGGAAGTTTCTGGTTTAGATGGGAAGCCATCAGATCTATTTCGGGAAGACCCACATCTGTACAATCTGACAAAATACATCTGGATGGAGAGACCACTGCCCTGGATGTAAAGTCTGACGGCTGATATAATCGGCTTCCCAATTGTCTACACCTGGGATATGTATTGCAGAAATTAGACAGGAGTTGGAATCCGCCCAAGAAAGTATCCAAGATACTTCTTTCATTGCTAAAGGAATGCGAGCCCCACCCTGATGAATGACATATGCCACAGTTGTGATATTGTCTGTCTGAAAACAAATGAATGATTCTCTCTTTAATAGAGGCCAAGCCTGAAGAGCCCTGAAAATAGTTCTAAAATATTGATTGGTAACCTCGCCTCTTGAGAATTCCAAACCCCTTTTGCTGTCAGAGACCCCCAGACAGCTCCCCAACCTGTGAGACTTGCATCTGTTGAAATCACAGTCCAGGAAGGACGAACAAAAGAGGCCCCTTGAATAATCCGATGATGGTCTAACCACCAAGTCAGAGAGAGTTGAGTGTTGGGATTTAAGAATATCAGTTGTGATATTCGAGTATAATCCCTGCACCATTGATTCAGCATGCAAAGCTGCAGAGGTCTCATATGAAAACGAGCAAAGGGGATCATGTCCGATGCTGCAGTCATGAGACCTTAAACTTCCATGCACATAGCCACTGAAGGGAATGATCGAGATTGAAGGTTTAGACAGGCTGAAACCTACTTCAAACGTCTCTTGTCTGTTAAAGACAGAGTCATGGATACTGAATCTAACTGGAAACCTAAAAAGGTAACCCTTGCCTGAGGAATCAAGAAACTCTTTGGTAAATTGATCCTCCAACCATGTCTTTGAAGAAACAACACTAGTTGATTCGTGTGAGATTCTGCTAAATGAAAAGATTGAGCCAGTACCAAGATATCGTCCAAATAAGGAAAGACCGCAATACCCTGCTATCTGATTACAGATAGAAGGACACCGAAAACCTTTAAAAAGATTCTTGGACCTAAACTTTCACCCCACTGACACCATTATTGATAAAGACGGCAAGTACATAATCGTTAGAGGCACCTTAAATGAAGTGGAGATTGTATTTTGCAATGTGTATGCTCCAAACGAACAACAGGAACAATTCTTTGCTAGGTTATCCTTCCTCCTTTCTAGCTGGAACTCGACTAGAATATTTCTAGCGGGGGACTTTAATGTTTCGCTATATAGACAAGACCACCATCCAAATACCCAGAACCCTCATACACAGAACAGAAATATCAGAAAAGTTAAATCTATATTAAATACCCTAGAAGGTCACAATCTATTAGATACATGGAAGGCTCTTTACGGGGCAACATCAGACCACACCTTTTTTTCTTCAGCACATCGCAAATATATCAAGCTGGACTATGTCTTCTTGAGCCAAATACTGGTGACAAACCTAGTCTCCTCCTCCATCTCTCCATGCGTGTGGTCAGACCACTCCATAGTGTCAATAAAGGTGGAGGGGCTGCTTCCACCCAGCTCTATGAAGAGCTGGACGTTTGACCCCACCATTATGAAAAACCCTGTACATAAGGAGGTAATACTCAAAAATATGCTAGAATACTGGAATATTAACACTAACACAGTAGATAACCCCATTCAGGTGTGGGCAGCTCATAAATCAGTACTCAGAGGTTTATTAATTCAGATCAAATCACAACACAAACGCAAAGCAAAAACCCTATTTACCACCATACAGACTGAAATAACAGCTCTACAGAGACGTCACAAAGTGACGGGCTCTAATAACACATACAAAATCTTACAAGAAAAAAGACAGACCCTAGACAACTTACTTAACTATCAATCGATTAGAGCAGGGTTAAGATTGCAATCTAGATACTTTATCTATGCGAACAAACTGGACAGATTCCTAGCTAACAAAATCAGAAACATAATTAGAGATATATCTATTCCAACTCTTCGTAATCCCGGGGGAGAAATGACCTCAAAGCCAGTAGAGATAGTTGATTTATTCGCGGCATATTACGGCTCTTTATATGATGGGTAAAAAGTTAACAAATCAACACAGACACAAAATTTACTTGAAAGATTCTTAGAGGAGGCGGACATGCCTACGATAAACCAACAAGAATTAGACTCCTTAAATACGGACATCATGGGCAAGGAGGTGTTGGAGGTCCTACGGGAGTTAAAACCAGGGAAAGTGGCTGGCCCGGATGGGTTCCCAGGCGACTACTACAAGTTATTTAAAACATCCCTCACATCTCATCTAGTTAAATTTTGCAACCATATTTTACAAGGCCACACTATCCCCCCTGAACTTTTAGAAGCTAAAATTATAGTTATCCCCAAACCAGGTAAAGATAAAACTTCTTGCTACAACTAAAGGCCAATCTCCCTGATAAATCACGACTTAAAAATGTTTACAAAAATATTAGCTAACCGCCTCAAACATCTCCTCCCCAAACTAATTCACCCTGATCAGGTGGGCTTTATCAAAAACAGAGAGGCCCCAGATAATATCAGGAGAATGGTAGCTCTACTCGATCACCTACACAATACAAAAACGCCTTCTCTGTTGCTCTCTTTAGATGCAGAGAAGGCGTTTGATAGAGTTGACTGGGACTTTATGCAAGCGGTCCTAGGGAAAGTAGGTATAGGAGGCCCATTCCTTGACGCAATCAGAAATATATACTCCACCCCCACAGCGCGAGTCAGGGCCATGGGTCACCAATCTAACAAATTTGCAGTACTTAACGGCACTTGACAGGGATGCCCTCTGTCCCCTTTGCTGTTCGCATTATGCATAGAACCCCTAGCCCAACACATAAGAAACTCCCCGGACATCTCAGGAATTTCTATCAAACGGAGGGAATACAAACTTACGCTATTCGCAGACGACATCTTGCTGTCTTTGACCAGACCTTTGCTCTCACTACCAAGCCTTTATAAGACAATTGACCTCTTCTCCACAATTTCCGTATATAAGGTAAACTTAGAGAAATGTGAGGCCATGCCCATTGAATTGCCTGATCACACCAAAAAGCTGATAGAATTAAATTTTGAATTTAAATGGATCAAACATCACCTTAAATATTTAGGAGTCAACCTAACGAGACGTTCCTCAGAACTATATAAGGCCAATTACCCCGCACTATACAAATCTATCAAACAGGACCTAAATAGCTGGAGCAAACTTAGATTCTCTTGGTTCGGTAGGCTATCTGCGGTCAAAATGACAGTGCTACCGCGGATCTTATATCTGTTCCGCACTCTACCTATTCATGTCCCGATGCAAGATCTAGACGATCTCCAAAAACGCACCAACAGTTTCAAAAGAGGTGGCAAAAGAGCCAGAATCTCTTCTAATATACTTAACAGACACAGAAAATTGGGGGGGATAGGGGCACCAAATTTCAAACATTACTACCAGGCAGTCAGACTTGCACAAACTACCCTCCTTAATGAGTTAGGAGAGGACATCATTTGGACAGAATTAGAATCAGACATTACAGAAGTAGGGCCAAGATCAAGGGTGCTCTGGGAGCAGAAACGTTACCTAGGCAAAGATCATACCACTTTCCCAATTTCGGACTTTATGACTAAGCAGTGGTCCAAACTCACCTCATCCCTTAAGCTACTACCACAAATTTCAGTCAAAACTCCGCTTAGTTGCATAACTAAATTAGAACACGCTTCAATCATCAGGAAGTGGGAAAATAGAGGGTTATACAGGATAGCCGATATACTAGAAAGGGGTAAAATATTCACCTATACCCAACTACAAGAAAAACTCCACCCAATCAAACTTCACTGGTTCTTATATTTACAAATCTCAACATCCATACAACACCTTTTACCGGCAGGCCCAAGTAAGTCTCTCACAACACTAGAAGTCATATGCAGCGCGTCAACGAGACCTAAGAGAACCATAACACAAATATATCAGGCAATCCAATCGGCCACGGTGAACACTAAGTCCCCGCTGCAAATCAAGTGGGAAAAAGACCTTAATAAAGAATTTGATATACAAATCTGTCATACCATCCTAGATAATGCGGGAAGGGGACTGCTTAGCGCAGATATGCGTGAAAGCTGTATTAAGACCAACTTTCGGTGGTATCTCACTCCATTAATAAACTCACATGCCACCAGGCAAGGGTCCAAATTATGTTATAGAGGCTGCAATGAAGAGGGCACCTACAAACATATGTGGTGGGATTGCCCCCATTCATATAGAATATGGAACCAACTGTCACAATTTTTCAAGCTCTATCTTAGATAGCCCTATTAAACTTTCAATGGAACAAGCCCTGTTACATACTAGACTTAAAGAATTTAATAAGCACATAAACCAATTTATTAAGATAACCTGCACTGTCACAAGGGTGTGTATAGCCCACCGTTGGAAGGAGAGAGCTCCATCATGGGGAGAAATTATTCATAAAATTAAACATTACTATAACATGTCACATAGGAAACCTTTCAAAAGGTTTGGTTCTATTGGATTATGCACGATACAGCAAATCTCAGAAGGGAAGACACCTGAGGCGCTATTCACATTTAGAACTAGCCTACAAATTATGGGTATTTTAAGGTCCAAACAGACACCAAATTTAACCACATGGATTGGCCAGAAATGTCCTTATTCCTCTACCCCCTCTACCCCCCCTACCCCCCCAATCTCGGACTAATCTATTTCTTTTTCCTTCTACCTATTACTTTGTTCAAACTGATAAATTGTTAAGATATAAAATCTGTTGGTAGCATGCAAAGTAACCAAACCTACGAATATGTCCATTCCAGACTACAGACAGAGTGTAGGTTTCCAGCTAACGTATGTATAATACAACAGATGATGGTTTAAGGCAAAAGTAATGACTTTTTCTCTTTTTTCTCTTAATTTTATTCTTTCTTTTGATGATCATGATCATAATGATTTCATTGTTTCAATGTACATTCACATCAGATTTATGTTCTATATGTTCTTATTTTTTTGTTACCAAAAACACAATAAAAATTTATATTAACTAAAAAGATTTTTGGAGCTGTCGCTAGGCCAAATGGAAGAACAACAAATTGGTAATGCTTGCCTAGAAAAGAGAATCTCAGAAACCGATAGTGGTCTGAATGAATCGGAATGTGAAGATATGCATCCTGTAAGTCTATTGTGGACATGTAATGACCTCGCTGAACAAAAGGCAGAATAGTCCTTATAGTCACCATCTTGAAAGTTGGGATCCTTACAAAGGTATTCAAAAACTTCAGATCCAGAACTGGTCTGAATGAATTTTCCTTCCTCACAATGAATAGATTTGAATAAAAACCCAGACCCTGTTCCATAAGTGGAACTGGTACAATTACCCCTGAAAGCTCCAGATCTGAAACACACTTTAGAAAGGCCCGAGCTTTCACAGGATTTGTTGGAATGTGAGAGAGAAAAAATCTTCTCACAGGAGGTCTTATTCTGAAACCTATTCGATACCCCTGAGAGACAATATTCTGAATCCAATGATTCTGAACGGAACCTGCCCAAACGTAATTTCAATCTGCCCCCACCAGTAGAACTGGATTGAGGGCCGCACCTTCATGCAGTCTTGGGGGCTGGCTTTGGTTTCTTATAAGGTTTGGATTTATTCCAACTCGAAGATGGCTTCCAATTGGAGCCAGAATCCTTAGGGGAAGGAGTGGTTTTCTGTTCTCTATTCTGACGAAAATAACAAAACCGATTAGAAGCTTTAGATTCACCCTTAGATTTTTTATCTTGGGGCAAAAAAACTCCCTTCCCCCCAGTAATAGTGGAAATGATAGAATCCAACTGAGAACCAAATAAATTATTACCCTGGAATGATAGAGATAGTAACCTAGATTTAGATACCATGTCCGCATTCCATTATTTGAGCCATAAAGCTCTTCTAGCTAGAATAGCCAATAACATAGATTTAGCATCAATCTTGATGATATAAAAAATAGCATCACAGATAAAATGATTAGCATGTTGAAGCAAATGAACAATGCTAGACAAATCAGGATCTTTTTCCTGTTGCTATCCAACCAAAAATTTGATGAAGCCACAACATCAGCCATAGAAATGTCAGGCCTGAGAATATATCCAGAATGTAAATAAGCTTTCCTTAGGTAAGATTACATTTTCCTATCTAAAGGATCCTTAAAAGAAGATCTATCTTCCATAGGAATAGTAGTATGCTTGTCAAGAGTAAAAATAGCCGCATCAACCTTAGGGACTTTTTTCCAAAACTCTAAATTAGCCACTGGCAAAGGGTACAAACTTTTAAACCTAGAAGAAGGAATAAAAGAAGTACCAGGCTTAGACCATTCCTTAGCAATCACATCAGAAATAGCATCAGGAACAGGGAAAACCTCAGGTGTAATCACAGGAGGTTTATAAACAGAATTTAAACGTTTACTGGATTTGTTATCAAGAGGACCAGACTCCTCAATATCCAAAGTAACCAACACTTCTTTCAACAAAGAATGAATATACTCAATCTTAAAAAGATAAGTTGTTTTATCAATGTCAATGTCTGAAGTAGGATCTTCTGAGTCGGAGAGATCCTCATCAGAGGTGGATATATCAGTATGTTGTCAGTCATTACAAAATTCATCAGTATCATAAGAAGTTTTAAAAGACCTTTTATGTTTATTAGAAGGCAGAATAGCAGACACAGCCTTCTGTATTGCATCAGCAATAGGAATATCAACAGGGATATCATGAACATTAGATGTTGAGGGAACAACAGATACTGTACTAGTAATAATAGAAACATTTTTGGCATGCAAAAGCTTATCATGACAACTGTTACATAGTACAGCCGGAGATATAATCTCTGCTAGTTTACAACAGACACACTTAGCTTTGGTAGAACTGTGTTCATGCAGCATGGTTCCTACAGCTGCTTCTGAGACAGGATCAGATTGACACATCTTGTAAAATGTAAAAGAAAAAAAATAACATTTAAACAAAAATATCTTATTTCCTCATATAGCAGTTTCAGGAATGGGGAAAAAACGCAAAAGCTAAAATAGGCAAAAAAGCAATTAGCATAGCCCTCTGAGCATAAGAAGGCAAGGAGCATATAGGAAGTGGGGTAAAATAAAACATTTTTTTTGGTGCAAAGTATGACGCATGACGCAAAAGGAAGTATAAAACATTTTTGGCGCCAACAAACATCCGGAAATGATGCAAGTCGCGTCATAACAGACACAACTTTGCGCCAAACAACCTGGCGTCAAAAAAGATGCAGGAAATTACGAACTTGCATCATCATAGACGCACATTCACGGCAAAAAATGATTGCGCCAAGAATGACGCAATAAATAACATTTTTGCACCCTTGCGAGCCTAATTTGCCTGCAGAATTAAAAGAAAAACAAGTAAAATTGTAAAAGAAGACCAGGTAAGAAAAAAACTTCCTAAAACATGATTCCCATACTGAAACTGCTAAAATGCAAAGGGAAATATACATAGACCTGACTCATGGAAAATATAAGTAAATACATATATTTAGAACTTTATATAAATACATAAAGCGCCAACCATAGGTAAGAGTGTCTTAAATAATGATACATACTTACCAAAAGACACCCATCCACATATAGCAGATAGCCAATCCAGTACTGAAAACAGAGGTAATGGTATAAGAGTTTATCGTCGATCTGAAAAGGGAGGTAGGAAATGAATCCCTACGACCGATAACAGAGAACCCTTGAAAAGATTTCCCATGAGAGAAACCATAAAATCAATAGGCGATACTCTCTTCACATCCCTCTGACACTGTACTCTGAGAGGAATTGGGCTTCAGAATGCTTAGAAGCGCTTATCATAAAAGAAAACAAAAACATCAAGCACAAACTTACTTCACCACCTCGATAGGAGTTGTGAGTGTGGTGGGAGGTGTATTTATAGGCATTTTGAGGTTTGGGAAACTTTGCCCCTACTGGTAAGATTGTATATCCCATACGTCACTAGCTCATGGACTCTTGCCAATTACATGAAAGAAATATCTGTTAATGATCACCTGAAAATCCCAAGTAGTTATGTCCATGCTTATTTCAAATGAGCGAAGTTGCCTACTTGCCTCATTTGTTAGTGCCATAATAGACTAGCTATCTATAGTAGGATCACTACTCGGATAAACAGACAAGCCTCCCTTAGAAAATGTAACCCACACTGTATAAATGTAAACTTCAAAATCCTCACATTTTCCTATATGACGTAAAAAAAACAAGCTCATCATACTGTAACACATCTAGTAAAGAAGGCTTAATTACAGTATACTAAGAACTTGAAAAACAGCCCTAATAATACCTAGAAATCTGCTATTTAGATATTTTAAATTGCACTTTTGATATCAAATATTTGATGTTAGATCAAAGTAATTGCCAAAGAAAGAGAACTACATTATTTGTTTACAAACTGAATAATAAAGTATGAGTTTTGCTCATGTCTAGTAAATTCTTTATGTCTTGATAAAAAATATAATGTTTTAATTCTTGAGAGCATTTATTGCTAAATGTTTGCAGTACACTACAGGTTACATCCGATGGGACCTACTAAAGGGATATGAAACCCATTTTTGTTCTTTCAGGATTCAGATAGAACATTACATGCAATTTTATACAATTTTCCAATTAACTCCTATTATTGAATGTGCTTAATTCCCTTGATATACTTTGCTGAAGTCACAAAACACAACAACATTTAAAAGTACAGTTACACTCATAATAATACTATCTGATAAAAAAAATTGCATTGAAAAGTTATAAGGGATGTATGTGTGTATATATATATATATATATATATATATATATATACACACATTATATATATATATATATATATATATATATATATATATACACACACACATTATATATATATATATATATATATATATATATATACACACACACACATATATATATATATATATATATATATATATATATATATATATATACACACACATACACAGTATATATGCTGAATGCTGTGCAATGCTGAATACAGAAAGGGTATTGCTCTCCGCATTCAGCGATGTCTGTCGGACCTGATCCGCACTGTCGGATCAGGTCCGACAAACGTTTTATAATTCGGCCTCAATGTCTCCACAAAAGCTCAAACTTAGGCCCCACCCTTGATTCCACCACATATATTTTTCACAACTAAGCAGTCATTTTATCCCCTTGGCTGCCAGTAACACATGTACAGAGCAGTGATGTGACCCCCTTGGCTGCTAGAGGTATATGCCCAGCAATGATTAAACACCCCCATTGTTGCCTTTAACACATATAATAGAAAATGCACAGTGTAATAATTTTTTTTGTTATTGGAATACTTTTTATAGAGGTAATAAATGACATACCACAACCAACAAAATATATCTGAGTTACTAGACAAGTTAGGTTACATTTTCCACTTTATATAGTAAACAGGTTTCACGGATGCAGGTGTCTAGGAGATATTGTCTTGTATAACTTATTTTTGAACCATATTTCTAATGCATAAAGGCATTGAAGGTCCTTTACATTTAGCTGACAGGGGTCTTTAAAAATATTGGACATTTAAGTGTTCAGTATTTTTGTACAGATTTTACTGCACAGCCTGCTAAAATACTGGAAACCCTATTTGTATGGTTCAGATCAACTATAATTAATATAAAATTGATACAGACATAAAGGCTTCTAAATGTGGGGACTCTACTATTAAATAATGACAGACCTAGCACCTGTAGTTTCCTAGCTACACTGCACAATTACACATGCTTATTAGTATGGCTGGTAACCCCAGAGGTAATCACATGACATGATCCTGAGGCTCAGACATAACTCTGTAGCTATTAGCAGACCAAAGCAGTTCTTGTCATTTTAATAATCTGTTCCCAACATATAAGCACTGGAAACTCAGTATTTGATATGGGAATTTTGAACTTAAAGAGAAAAGTAAACTCCTTGTAATTACAAGACATTTTTGTTACCGTCCTACAGAATAACATATCAGCCAAGTTTAAACATTTGTTTAACAAAATAAAATCCTGTTTACTGCAATTGGTCTTCAATAGAAAAACTGTACCCAAACTCACCTTATTTGGAGGAGCCAAATAAGTTTGAGTCGGCAGACAACAAGGCTAATGATTTAGAGTAAGTTAGTATAAAGAGAATTGTTTTGCAGTTGTTATCTATTAAAGCCAATTCGGAAAAGATTTGGAACAGAGTTAGCTCTGAAAAGTCAGCAGGATGAAGTTCCAAATCAATGTACAATTTTCAGAGCTAAATTACATAAAAAGGGGCAAAGTAAATAATGAGTATATTACAAAGTTGTTTTATTATGCATAATAAAACATCTTATGTTAAAGTTGCACTAATAACATAACTAAAGGCTAAACTGACAGTTATGGTATAATATGATAATGATGCCAGGTTGTCATGGTGACAGCCTTAGGTGAGTTGCTTATGTGATGCAGCAGTTATGTCACAAAACCAACTGACAACACAAAGCAACCATGCTCATAACTGCTATTCACTTCACTAGAGTTGCCAGACTGATCCTGCTTTGATTCAGTAATCACTGACATGTAAATATTAGTTATCTAATATCTTTATTTCACAGCTAACACATTACAATACAGCTAGTGCTTTACAACAACAGCTCTGTATATGTGCTGGTATGAAGAACAGTGGCTACCTCCAACACAATACAATTGGCATCCGGTGGGAGCTGCAGGTATGAACACCAATTAATAAAGGTAGTGTTACCATGATCACCCCAACTCAGTAACTGAATAATACCAAATCACATTTATATACATTGTAAAATAATACTGATAAATGACTGAAGTAATAGCTTAAACTTTGTAGCTTCCTATGGGCACCAGTACTCTGAGACAAAATATAGCATACAAACTGTACATAATAATGATCAATATTATCTGCACACCTTTAGTTAAAAATACATATAAATGTAATAAATATTTAAGTTTTTAAAATAATTTTAAAAA
This sequence comes from Bombina bombina, assembly GCF_027579735.1. Classification (NCBI taxonomy): domain Eukaryota; kingdom Metazoa; phylum Chordata; class Amphibia; order Anura; family Bombinatoridae; genus Bombina; species Bombina bombina. The sequence continues at coordinate 104,549,876 of NC_069505.1, read as the reverse complement.
TACTATAGCATTATAAGTATTTTAGCCATAATAACTGTAGGACATACCAATGTCTTTCTGTGCTTCCTATACATATCTTTATAAGACTTACAGCTGGCAGTAAAGGCTTTAAACCAGCTTTAAGGATGGTAAAAATTACTGCATAATTAGTCCACAAATGCTCTAAAGCAAGGAGCTCTATTAAAGGCCTAGAATATAAACCCCACGGCATGGGTCTGCAATTTATACTCCGCAAACTCACTGGTACTGGGACCCTCATTAAACTCTGCTGTAAGGTGCAGCATCTGATGCAGCTGTTTGTTATGCTTGACCCGGCTGAAGAAAAGACAACTGGTGATCTGAAATAAATTCAAATCAGACTGATGCAAATCTGGCCAGCAGTATACACACTGATGGCAGATGTCCACATGCTGCAAACTCACTGGTGCTGGGACCCTCATTAAACACTGTACTGTAAGGTGCAGCGTCTGATGCCGATTGCCCGCAAATGTGCAGGGGGCAGCATTGCACAAGCATTTCACTAGAAATGCTTATGCAATGATAAATGCCGACAGCGTATGCTGTCAACATTTATCGATGTGGGGCGGACAGATCATGTCTGCCCGCACATTGATAAATTGGCCCCTAGAACTTGAATTATAACACCAACAATAAAGAATAATTACACTTACACTGCTATAACTTTAATAAACTGATATTAAATCGAATTGAATGGCTTAAATCCACTCTTGCTTCACATACTGTATCTGCATAATGTAATATTGTTAAGGATCTTGGCGTAGGGAATACAGTGATATGATTAATATGTTTGCACTTATATACTCAATGTAATGCCTTGACGAAGGGAAACCAATAATATTACTAGGTTATAAGCACCTTGCAGCTGGTTTACAATTTTATCTGAGAACTGCAGCTCCCTGGAATATGGACTACCATGTCTGTGGTACTAAAATTGAATGTCTACAGTCACCGTGGGACAAGTACTACTGTTGGATTCTTGAAGCAGAGTCCTAGTGAAGAACAAGATTTGATACGTCATGGAATGGTCCTGTATTTTATACCTCAGATTAGAAACTGAAACAAATACTGCATTATAAGGTACAGTGTGTCATGCACCTATCTTTTTGCATTGGATAAAAAATCCTTACAAGATGTGCATAGACTGATTCATATCTGGCAAGCAGAATAACGAAGACTGGAATACTCTATGCCAGTGGCAAGAGAGACTAGTGTCTATGTCACATGCTGAGTGCAGTCTTACATCAGGGATTTCCTTTATTTCACTGCACTGCAAGTACCCAGAGGTACGTTCTCCTTAAATACAAGATTGTAAGCTCTTTGAGCAAAGCACTGAAACACTAGATTGCAAGCTCCTTAGAACAGGGCCTGCAATTACACCCATGGAAATCCTTTAGAGCAGGGTCTCCCATTGTACCAAATAAATGTATTGTTGTTAATAGCGTGAGATAAACCCTCCATTTAATTAGTTCAGCAAGGAAAAATACAATGGATAAAATATACAAATGATCCCACAGAGTGCATTACTAATTCAAAATGCATTTTTAATATGGCACCTCTTTTGCTCCTGTCAGTTTAAACCAGTAGTGTAGCAAACTGTGAAATACATGAGGCTTAAGTAACACAGAATCTGAGGTGGAACCAAGTCTCAACTATTTTATCACACATAGAAATTATAGAGAGCAATGTGTTTGCTGCTAACAATAAAATTACACTACACTGCATGTGCTGGGAGGCCTGGAGACAATGTCAGTAAATATATCAACAATTGTGGCCCAGTGGGTCTCCTGCGTGGAACATAGCTACTTATTTTAATACCACTGGACTACCTCTTATGTAAACATCTACTATAATAGATATACTCTAATATATTCTACCTTGGTAAAAGCTCTTTGTATTCGGGCCTTTTGAGAGGCGGGATAACCTCTTTTTAATTCCTGTACTCATTATCTTTGATACTCTTATATCAACCTCTGGCTTCTTCCCCCCCCCCCCACTTTTTTTTTTTCTTCTTTTCCCCCTCACCCTTTATACACCTCATATAACTAGTCCTAGAATCCTGTTCACTTTACTGTCGGCCAAGAGAGGGTAGACATTTCCCTAATAACATCCTTTTCAGCAACCAACTTCCTATTTCATCTCCCCAGGATGAGTCAATCACCAATATATTACTTAAATATGAATGTTTTGCAGTTATTTTTACATCTTAGAAGAGCAATTTTTCTCTGTAACAAATTTAATGTGCATTTTGGACTATAAGCTATACTCTACAATAATAACTACCCTGCAAGATTTATTTGTTTGGAACTTAAAAAAAAAAAGCAATTATATGATGTACTTATTTTCTAATTATTAAATATGCTGTTGTAATTCACCATGTAACCATATGATTGTTTTGTTACATATGTGAAATTGTTACTTATTTTGAAAAATCAATTAAAAAAAATCAATAAAAATAACAGCATCAAGCATAGGCAGCCTGTTTCGCTACTTTGGGACTCTTTCTCACCCACGTCATTATGGTTGATGCTGATGCCCTCAAGCATTCCACCCTTTGCTTTAGGGCTGCCCATTATATTGAAATGGATTTTGAATTATAAGTGTTGCAATTTTGCACAGATAAGTATATTTGTTTTTTGCTAAGATTAATACAATGGGGGATGAGCCCCAAATGGGCCAATCAGGCCGTCTATGGTTGGTGCTGCTGTTCTGCCTAAGTATTCATTGCACGCTTTGTAAGTGTGATTACAAAAACAAATGTAATCATCAGCAAAACTGGCATATAGCTGTAAACTTAAAATCAATGCTTGAGTTTAATAACTTAGCACCTACATCATACTGAAGAGCCCCAACAAGGGCGAAACAACCTGCCTATAGTGAAAAAACACTTTACATTTGTAGTATTATAATATATTATTCCCCTGCAATATACCACTGTTTTTGTACTGGTTTTGTATGTAAGCAGAACTACTATAGAATAATAAGGCTTCCATATATCATAACATTCAAGATGTTGCCTAATTTCCAAGTGCCCTTAACATATTAAAAGGGTTCCTACCTAAAACTATTAAATAGTCATATGTTCTGCACATATCTGCAATAAATTGGTTTGTATATTTATATATGGAGGACACAATGAATATCTGTTAATAATCACCCGGAATCCCCTAGCAGTTATATTCATGCTTATTTCAGTGCAGGCCTCCATTTATCAAGTTGCCTACTTGCCTCATTTGTCAGTGCCGTAATGGTCTAGCTATCTATAATAAGACCACTACTTGGATAACCAAACAAGCCTCCCTTAAAAATGTAACCCACATTGTATAAATGTAAACTTCAAATTCCTCACATTTTCATATATGACATAAAAAAAAACAAGCTCATCATACTGTAATACACCTAGTAAAGAAGGTTTAAAAAATATACTGAGAACTTGAAAAACAGCTCTATTAATTCTCAGAAATCAGCTATTTAGATATTTTAAATTTCACTTTTGATATAAAATATCTGGTGTCAAAGTACTTGCCAAAGAAAGAGGAGAACTACATTATTTGTTTACAAACTGAATAATAAAGTATGATTTTTTGCACGTCTTTATGCCTTGATAAAAAATATAATGTTCTAATTATTGAGAGCATTTATTGCTAAATGTTTGCTCTATACTACAGGTTACATCCTATGGGATCTACTAAAGGGATATGAAACCCATTTTTGTTCTTTCAGGATTCAGATAGAACATTACAGGCAATTTTGAATGATTTTCCCATTAATTCCTATTATCAAATGTGCTTAATTCCTTTGATTTACTTTGCTGAAGTCCCAAAACACATCAACATTAAAAAGTGCAGTTACACTCATAATAACACTCTGCTAAAAAAAAAAAAAAAAAAAAATTGCATTAAAAAGTTAAGGGCTCAAAGATATGGGCCTCCATTACATATGCAGCGTCGCCCGCAAAATCCTCCGCCGCCAGATTTTACGCGATTTTGGTATTACATATACGGCTCAGCATACAAGTTATGCACATATATTTCACCCGTAGCCCGCAATTATTACTCCCATAGGCTAACATAGAACCACGACGCAAATCGGTATCCAATATCCAGCGCAAGGACTTACGTGGCGAAAATGGAAAAATCTTACTCCATTTTTACCTCGCCATAAAAGGCAGCCGCAGCAAGCCTTGCGCTGAGTATGGGAGCACCGTAATTCCCGAAAATGAATGCAAAAATAAACTAACACCTAACGCATGCGCAATGTCTATCTACCTGTCAACCGCAATCCCCCACCGCAATAACTAAAAGTCTATTAACCCCTAAACCACCATAGCCCACAACGCAATAAACCTAACCCCTAACCTAACCCCCCCTAAATAAACTAAAATTACCTAATTTACAAAATACTAAAGTTATTATTAAATTAAAATAAAAACACTACTTTTAAAATACAAATAAACTAAGTATAAATTAAAGGGGCAGTCTAATAAAAATTCAGGATTACAGAAAATAATAAATAAAATTACAAAATTTTAAATTACACCTAATCCATATGAAAATAAAAAAGCCCCCCCCCAAAATAAAAACACCCCCTAATCTAATAAACTACCAGTAGCCCTTAAAAGGACTTTTTGCAGGGCATTGCCCCAAGGTAATCTGCACTTTTGCCAAAACAACACACAAAGCACCCCCAACAGTAAAAAAAAACCCTACCCACAAACCCCCCCCAAAAAAAAACTAACACTAAAAACCCTAACTACCCATTGCCCTGAAAAGGGCATTTGTTGGGCATTGCCCTTAAAAGGGCATTCAGCTCTTTTGCTGCCCACCCTATCTAAATAAAATAAATCCCCCCCAAAAAAACTTAAAAAACCCTAAGTCTAACCCCCAAGTGGTCCTGTTCCAGGCGGTGAAGTCTTCTTCCAAGCGGCGACCTTTTCTTTCTTCTTCCAGGAACCAGCCGGCGCGGAGGGTGGTGTTGAAGACCGATGACCGCGGAGCTGAAGACCGACGACTCTGGAATTGAAGACCGGCAACCGCGGAGCCATGGAGCATGGAGGATCCTCTTCATACGATCTCCGCCGTACACTGAATAGGAATTCAAGGTACGCGATTAAAAATGGCGTCCCTTGAATTCCTATTGGCTGATTTGAGCCTTCAAATTCAAATCAGCCAATCGGATGCGAGCTACTGAAATCCTATTGGCTGATTTGAACAGCCAATAGGATTTCAGTAGCTTGCATCCGATTGGCTGATTTGAATTTGAAGGCTCAAATCAGCCAATAGGAATTCAGTGTACGGCGGAGATCGTATGAAGAGGATCCTCCACGCTCCATTGCTCCGCGGTCACCGGTCTTCAGTTCCAGAGTCGCCAGTCTTCAGCTCCGCGGTCATCGGTCTTCAACTCCGCCCTCCGCTCCGCGCCGGCTGGTTCCTAGAAGAAGGAAGAAGAGGTCGCCGCTTAGAAGAAGACTTCACCGCCTGGAACAGGACCTTCTCCACTGAACTTCAGGACAGGTGAGGACCACTTGGGGGTTAGACTTAGGTTTTTTTAAGGGGATTTATTTTATTTAGATAGGGTGGGCAGCAAAAGAGCTGAATGCCCTTTTAAGGGCAATGCCCAACAAATGCCCTTTTCAGGGCAATGGGTAGTTTATGGTTTTTAGTGTTAGTTTTTTTTTGGGGGGTTTACTGTTAGGGGAGGCCTTGTGTGTTTTTTTGGCAAAAGAGCCGATTATCTTGGGGCAATGCCCTGCAAAAAGTCCTTTTAAGGGCTACTGGTAGTTTATTAGATTAGGGGGTGTATTATTTTGGGGGGGGATTTTTTATTTTCATAGGGATTAGGTGTAATTTATTTAAAATTTTGTAATTTTATTTATTATTTTCTGTAATCTTAGATTTTTTTTATTTTCTGTAATTCTTGCTTAAAGGGACAGTCTACTCCTGGAAATACTAAATACTTTAGTATTTTGTAAATTAGGTAATTTTAGTTTATTTAGGGAGGGTTAGGTTAGTGGTTATGTTTATTGCGTTGTGGGCTATGGCGATTTAGGGGTTAAAACTTGAATAGGTTTATTGCGTTGTGGGTTAATGGTGGATTAAGGGTTAATAGTTTTAATAGGTAGTTTGCGATGTTGGGGTTGTCGGATTTAGAGGTTAATAAATTAGTTATTACTTGGGGTGTAGGTTTGATGGCGGATATAGGGGTTAATAGTTTAAATAGGCATATTGCGTTGTGGGGGGTTGTCGGTCTAGAGGTTAATACATTTAATATTAGTAATGAGAGGGGGGATTGCGGATATAGGGGTTTTACGTGTCTGGCTTATTTTTGGGAGGCATGTTAGACTTTTACGGGAGATTTGTTATTTTCTTTACTTTTCTTAGGTGCCGGCAGTTTCTAAAGTGCCGTAAGTCACTGGCGACTCCAGAAATTTGTATTTACGCTCATTTCTGGACATCGCTAATTTATCAAACTTACGGTACTTTATGAACTGCCGGCGGGGTTTATTTAATACCCCAATGTGCGAGGTGAAATTATGGGCGGCGCGGGTTCCCTCGCTTGCGCCGAAACCTGCGCCGTATATTTGATCGCGCCCATGAGGTCTCAGGTGTTATAATAATAAAAAAAGACTGCAAAAGAGCTTTAACATAGAGATACATACATGCACATGTGTAAATATATATATATATATATTTATATGTCTGTACATTGTGTACATATGTATTTATATGTGTATATGCGTATTTACAGACATATAAACACTTAAATACATATATAATAAGTGCATTGGGACATTAAACTTAATAATGTTATATAATTCTGCACATAGTGCAGAATTATGTAACATCTTAGCGGCAGCTTTCAAAAACAAAATCTTTGAGAGATTTTTGCTATCAAACTTGCACTTACCTGGTCTCCTCTCTAGGCTCTTCTAATCAGGTCTTGTTTTTCAAAAGCGCTTCAGGGATGTGCTGTCTAATCACAGCATGCCTGATCACAACTGATGGAACTGAATCTAGCTCGCTCCCGCTCTGGTTTGGTAACAGGAGCAAGCTACATTCAGTTCAATGGCAAGATCGGATGCGCTGTGATTAGACAGTGCGCCCACGATTTGCTTTTGAAAACCAAGACCTGATCAGAAGAGCCTGGAGAGGAGACCAGGTAAGTGCAAGTTTGATAGCGAAAATCTCTCAAAGATTTTGTTTTGAAAGCTACCGATAAGATAATGTTATATAATTCTGCACTATATAACATTATTTTTAAGTTTACTGCCCCTTTAAGTAGATGAAAACATCAAACACATATTTATGCAATATTCATGTGCTCATATATTTAAATATCTCCTTAAGAATAAATACAGTAGAACATATTCTGCTCAAAGTCTATTTTTTACCATGACGTTACAAACATGAGAGAGCAAACTTTTTACTTTCAACTTGTAATACGAGCGTGAATTTCAGAGAGTGAAAAATTACTTATAGTAGTTTTAATGCTTGAACGTGAGTGCAAACTACTGCTCCACTCGTAATCTATCCCATAGCTTGTATTTGTATGTAGGGTTGCCAGCTGTGCTTAATAAAAATACCGGACGACCTATAGGTGATTGGATACGGGACGTAGCTGGGTTCACACAATGGGGGATATTTATTAAAGCGTCAACTATGTTGCATTTTCGGGCGTCAATACGCTCGCCAAACATCGCAAATCTGAATACGATCTCCTTATTTATCAAAAAGCCGTCAAAAACACGTGCGTCAAGTACAGTGCGAAGAGCATCGGACTGGTGAACAGTCATCGATGTCGCAGCTATTCAGGCTTTTCCCAACTTTAGTTATACCATTTCATTACTGTCCACGAACAAGCACATTTCTCTTTAGCACATTATTGTATATACAGTAGTGTAAATGTATTCTTTCCCTGAGCAGGACTAATTGCGAATATAGCAAGTAGCGACATATTTGGTGCAAAGTAGTGAGTGAATTATTAGAATTTTTTTTAATATTGGACATACATATTTTAGTATGTATATATATATATATATATATATAGACACACACACACATATATATATATATATATATATATATATATATATGTGTGTGTGTGTGTGTGTGTGTTATGTCAGAAATCTTTTGTAAACATATTTACATGTCCCAAAGTTCCTTTTTTGTTCTACACAATGTTGTCTGTCATATCTCTGTGTTTATTTATACCACTATATGTATATATTGTAAATGTATTATTAGTCTGAGCAGGAATAACTGCAAATATAACATGTAATCAGAGTATCATATGTATTTATTTGCAATCTATGGATATTTTAAAGGGATAGGAAAGTAAAAATTTAAGTTGCACTAGTGGGAGCTAGCCGCTAATTGGTGCCTGCACACATTTGTCTCTTGTGATTGGCTTAATAGATGTGTTCAGCTAGCTGCCAGAAGTGCAATGCTGTTCCTTCAGCAAAGGATAACAAGAGAATGAAGCAAATTTGATAATAAAAGTAAATTGGAAAGTTGTTTAAATTTGTAAGTTCTATCCAAATCATGAAATATTTTGGGGTTTCCTGTCCCTTTAAGAGCTGGGCCAGGTTTCTAACCCCTCCTGATTGCAATCTAGTTTTAAAAGCCACCCCTTCACAGGTGTTCTAAAATGGGCTAGAATATATGATGACATTTCTTACTGAAAAAAAAATTCAAGAGAAGGAAGAAATACACTGAAAATAGCATGGCAGTAAAGATGTGATTTTAATTTCTGCTGCATCTGAATTATGACAGTTTAAAGTTAGGTGGGCTATCCCTTTGAGCTATCAGCTTAAGATTCTATTGAATCAAACATTAATTCAAATTTTAAAATCCTTGTCTAAAATATTACACTGTGTGTCCTAATGTCAGCATCAATGTTTATCTTTAATACTAAATTCACATATACATACTTTCAAAGTATAATACACAATGTTACAAATGGCACTTACAAGTTCTGATGAGTGATCAATGACACAAGTATCGAGCATTTTGATTTGTTAGTGATAGTTTATTATGTGTATTTGAATCAGATTGGCTGATGTCATAAATCATGTGATTATGTATATTCCAATCTAAAGTGGTGGAAAAATTAACTAGTGTGTGGGTTATTTAGGATTTTGCATCATATTTGGTGCGAAAAGTGTTGCGTCAAATATGGCGTGAAGTGGAGAGTGTGACTTGTATTACATGGTTTAAGCATGGTGCACATAGATTTTTTTCAAAAAATATTAAGGAAGTTAGCTATATTATGTTGTGTATTTATTTCATTTTTATCTCTATATCTATTAGTGCGACAAGTTTGGGGCAAAACTTTGCACCAAATATGTAGAAATAATATTGTCCCCTTGATTTGTAATGAGAGACAAAGTTGTAACATAATCCATCAGTAGTAATGCATTTTTTATTTTCATCCCTATATCTACTAGTGCACCAAATGTGGAGCAATAATATTGTTTGATTTAGAAAGGGTATACAATTTTAATTATGTAATATACTTCAGTCTCTTGCAGCATCGAACATAAGCTTTCTGTGTTTTCAGACTCCCATTGGGTTCTATGGTATCCGCGACCTGAAGGGTGGCGGATTGAAAACCAGGTACGCCGAGTCGGAAAAGACGCAACCGTAACTGTAGAAATTTTGATAACTTTGTGAGAGCTTCAAATAGTGTCGAATAGGAGGGCAATGGAACACAATTCCGCTCAAATTCTACGGGTTTTCGACTCGCATCGATCTGCGTCGGATTGAGATCGCGGGATCGTATGTTACGTCACAAATTTCAACATTTGACGATCTTGACGCTTTGATAACTACGGCAGATTAATCTCGCGACAATTACAACGCGGAATTCCAGCATATTTTCAGTTGACGCTTTGATAAATATCCCCCAATGTCTTCACAAAAGCTCAAACTTAGCCCCATCCTTGATCCCACCACATATATTTTTCACAACTAAGCAGGCATTTTATCCCCTTGGCTGCAAGTAATACATGTACAGAGCAGTGATGTGACCCCCTTGGCTTCTAGAGGTACACACCCAGCAATGAGTGAGCACCCCCATGTTTGCCTGTTACACATATAATAGAAAACGCAGTGTAACTTCTTTTTGAGCCATATTTCTAAAGCAAAAAAGGCCTAGAAGGCCCTTTACATTTAGCTGACAGGGGGCTTTAAAAATGCTGGACATTTAAGTGTTCAGTATTTTTGTACATATTTTACTGTACAGCCTGCTAAAATACTGGACTGTCCGGTTGAATACTGTGCACCTGGCAACCCTAGTCAGTGTATATGTACATGAGTGCATGTGTGTGTGTGTGTGCATATATGTCTGCATGATTATGCTTATGTCAGTGTATATGTACATGAGTGCATGTGTGTGTGCATATGTCTGCATGATTATGCTTATGTCTGTGTATATGTACATGAGTGCATGTGTGTGTGTGCATATATGTCTGCATGATTATGCTTATGTCAGTGTATAAGTACATGAGTGCATGTGTGTGTGTGCATATATGTCTGCATGATTATGCTTATGTCCGTGTATATGTACATGAGTGCATGTGTGTGTGTGTACATATGTCTGTTTGCTTATGCTTATGTCAGTGTATAAGTACATGAGTGCATGTGTGTGTGTGCATATATGTCTGCATGATTATGCTTATGTCAGTGTATATGTATATGAGTGCATATGTGTGTGTGTGCATATATGTCTGCATGATTATGCTTATGTCAGTGTATATGTACATGAGTATGTGTGTGTGTGTGCATATATGTCTGCATGTTTATCCTTATGTCAGTGTATATGTATATGAGTGCATGTGTGTGTGCATATATGTCTGCATGATTATGCTTATGTCAGTGTATATGTATATGAGTGCATGTGTGTGTGTGTGTACATATATGTCTGCATGATTATGCTTATGTCAGTGTATATGTACATGGGTGCATGTGTGTGTGTACATATATGTCTGCATGATTATGCTTATGTCAGTGTATATGTATATGAGTGCATGTGTGTGTGTACATATATGTCTGCATGATTATGCTTATGTCAGTGTATATGTACATGAGTGCGTGTGTGTGTGTGTGCATATATGTCTGCATGATTATGCTTATGTCCGTGTATATGTACATGAGTGCGTGTGTGTGTGTGTGTGCATATATGTCTGCATGATTATGCTTATGTCCGTGTATATGTACATGAGTGCATGTGTGTGTGTGCATATATGTCTGTATGATTATGCTTATGTCAGTGTATATGTACATGAGTGCATGTGTGTGTGCATATGTCTGCATGATTATGCTTATGTCTGTGTATATGTACATGAGTGCATGTGTGTGTGTGCATATATGTCTGCATGATTATGCTTATGTCAGTGTATAAGTACATTAGTGCATGTGTGTGTGTGCATATATGTCTGCATGATTATGCTTATTTCCGTGTATATGTACATTAGTGCATGTGTGTGTGTGCATATATGTCTGCATGATTATGCTTATGTCCGTGTATATGTACATGAGTGCATGTGTGTGTGTGCATATATGTCTGCATGATTATGCTTATGTCAGTGTATATGTACATGAGTGCATGTGTGTGTGTGTACATATGTCTGTTTGCTTATGCTTATGTCAGTGTATAAGTACATGAGTGCATGTGTGTGTGCATATATGTCTGTGTATATGTATATGAGTGCATATGTGTGTGTGTGCATATATGTCTGCATGATTATGCTTATGTCAGTGTATATGTATATGAGTGCATATGTGTGTGTGTGCATATATGTCTGCATGATTATGCTTATGTCAGTGTATATGTACATGAGTATGTGTGCATATATGTCTGCATGATTATGCTTATGTCCGTGTATATGTACATGAGTGCATGTGTGTGTGTGCATATATGTCTGCATGATTATGCTTATGTCAGTGTATATGTACATGAGTGCATGTGTGTGTGTGTACATATGTCTGTTTGCTTATGCTTATGTCAGTGTATAAGTACATGAGTGCATGTGTGTGTGTGCATATATGTCTGCATGATTATGCTTATGTCAGTGTATATGTATATGAGTGCATATGTGTGTGTGTGCATATATGTCTGCATGTTTATCCTTATGTCAGTGTATATGTACATGAGTATGTGTGTGTGTGTGCATATATGTCTGCATGTTTATCCTTATGTCAGTGTATATGTATATGAGTGCATGTGTGTGTGCATATATGTCTGCATGATTATGCTTATGTCAGTGTATATGTATATGAGTGCATGTGTGTGTGTGTGTACATATATGTCTGCATGATTATGCTTATGTCAGTGTATATGTACATGGGTGCATGTGTGTGTACATATATGTCTGCATGATTATGCTTATGTCAGTGTATATGTACATGAGTGCATGTGTGTGTGTGCATACATGTCTGCATGATTATGCTTATGTCCGTGTATATGTACATGAGTGTGTGTGTGTGTGTGTACACATATATGTCTGCATGATTATGCTTATGTCAGTGTATATGTACATGAGTGCATGTGTGTGTGTGCATATATGTCTGCATGATTATGTGTATGTCGGTGTATATGTACATGAGTGCATGTGTGTGTGCATATATGTCTGCATGCTTATGTCAGTATATATGTACATGGGTGCATGTGTGTGTACATATATGTCTGCATTCTTATGCTTATGTCCGTGTATATGTACATGAGTGCATGTGTGTGTGTGCATATATGTCTGCATGATTATGCTTATTGCAGTGTATATGTACATGAGTGCATGTGCATATATCTCTGCATTCTTATGCTTATGTCAGTGTATATGTACATGAGTGCATGTGTGTGTGTGCATATATGTCTGCATTATTATGCTTATGTCAGTGTATATGTACATGAGTATGTGTGTGTGTGCATATATGTCTGCATGATTATGCTTATGAGAGTGCATATGTACATGAGTGCATGTGTGTGTGCATATATGTCTGCATGTTTATGCTTATGTCAGTGTATATGTACATGAGTGAATGTGTGTGTGCGTGCATATATGTCTGCATGATTATGCTTATGTCCGTGTATATGTACATGAGTGCATGTGCATACATGTCTGCATGATTATGCTTATGTCTGTGTATATGTACATGAGTGCATGTGTGTGTGTGTGTGCATATATGTCTGCATGATTATGCTTATGTCCGTGTATATGTCCATGAGTGCATGTGTGTGTGTGTGTACATATATGTCTGCATGATTATGCTTATGTCCGTGTATATGTACATGAGTGCATGTGTGTGTGTGCATATATGTCTGCATTATTATGCTTATGTCCGTGTATATGTACATGAGTGCATGTGTGTGTGTGCATACATGTCTGCATGATTATGCTTATGAGAGTGCATATGTACATGAATGCATGTGTGTGTGTGCATATATGTCTGCATGATTATGCTTATGTCCGTGTATATGTACATGAGTGCATGTGTGTGTGTGCATATATGTCTGCATGATTATGCTTATGTCCGTGTATATGTACATGAGTGCATGTGTGTGCGTGCATATATGTCTGCATGATTATGCTTATGTCCGTGTATATGTACATGAGTGCATGTGTGTGTGTGTGTGTGCGTGCATACATGTCTGCATGATTATGCTTATGAGAGTGCATATGTACATGAATGCATGTGTGTGTGTGCATATATGTCTGCATGATTATGCGTATGTCTGTGTATATGTACATGAGTGCATGTGTGTGTGTGCATATATGTCTGCATGATTATGCTTATGTCAGTGTATATGTACATGAGTGCATGTGTGTGTGTGCATATATGTCTGCATGATTATGCTTATGTCCGTGTATATGTACATGAGTGCATGTGTGTGTGCATATATGTCTGCATGATTATGCTTATGTCCGTGTATATGTACATGAGTGCATGTGTGTGTGTGTGTGCATATATGTCTGCATGATTATGCTTATGTCCGTGTATATGTCCATGAGTGCATGTGTGTGTGTGCATATATGTCTGCATGATTATGCTTATGTCGGTGTATATGTACATGAGTGCATGTGTGTGTGTGCATATGTCTGCATGATTATGCTTATGTCCGTGTATATGTACATGAGTGCATGTGTGTGCGTGCATATATGTCTGCATGATTATGCTTATGTCCGTGTATATGTACATGAGTGCATGTGTGTGTGTGCGTGCATACATGTCTGCATGATTATGCTTATGAGAGTGCATATGTACATGAATGCATGTGTGTGTGTGTGCATATATGTCTGCATGATTATGCGTATGTCCGTGTATATGTACATGAGTGCATGTGTGTGTGTGCATATATGTCTGCATGATTATGCTTATGAGAGTGCATATGTACATGAGTGCATGTTTGTGTGTGCATATATGTCTGCATGATTATGCTTATGAGAGTGCATATGTACATGAGTGCATGTTTGTGTGTGCATATATGATATATGTCTGCATGATTATGCTTATGTCCGTGTATATGTACATGAGTGCATGTGTGTGTGCATATATGTCTGCATTCTTATGCTTATGTCAGTATATATGTACATGGGTGCATGTGTGTGTGTGCATATATGTCTGCATTATTATGCTTATGTCAGTGTATATGTACATGAGTGCATGTTTATGTGTGCATATATGTCTGCATGATTATGCTTATGTCCGTGTATATGTACATGAGTGCATGTGTGTGTGTGCGTGCATACATGTCTGCATGATTATGCTTATGAGAGTGCATATGTACATGAGTGCATGTTTGTGTGTGCATATATGATATATGTCTGCATGATTATGCTTATGTCCGTGTATATGTACATGAGTGCATGTGTGTGTGCATATATGTCTGCATTCTCATGCTTATGTCAGTATATATGTACATGGGTGCATGTGTGTGTGTGCATATATGTCTGCATTATTATGCTTATGTCAGTGTATATGTACATGAGTGCATGTTTATGTGTGCATATATGTCTGCATGATTATGCTTATGTCCGTGTATATGTACATGAGTGCATGTGTGTGTGTGCGTGCATACATGTCTGCATGATTATGCTTATGAGAGTGCATATGTACATGAATGCATGTGTGTGTGCATATATGTCTGCATGATTATGCGTATGTCCGTGTATATGTACATGAGTGTGTGTGTGTGCATACATGTCTGCATGATTATGCTTATGAGAGTGCATATGTACATGAATGCATGTGTGTGTGCATATATGTCTGCATGATTATGCTTATGTCTGTGTATATGTACATGAGTGCATGTGTGTGTGTGCATATATGTCTGCATGATTATGCTTATGTCTGTGTATATGTACATGAGTGCATGTGTGTGTGCATATATGTCTGCATGATTATGCTTATGTCTGTGTATATGTACATGGGTGCATGTGTGTGTGTGTGCATATATGTCTGCATTATTATGCTTATGTCAGTGTATATGTACATGAGTGCATGTGTGTGTGTGCATATATGTCTGCATTATTATGCTTATGTCAGTGTATATGTACATGAGTATGTGTGTGTGTGCATATATGTCTGCATGTTTATCCTTATGTCAGTGTATATGTACATGAGTATGTGTGTGTGTGCATATATGTCTGCATGTTTATCCTTATGTCAGTGTATATGTACATGAGTGCATGGTGTGTGCATCTATGTCTGCATGATTATGCTTATGAGAGTGCATATGTACATGAGTGCATGTGTGTGTGTGCATATATGTCTGCATGTTTATGCTTATGTCAGTGTATATGTTCATGAGTGCATGTGTGTGTGTGTGCATCTATGTCTGCATGATTATGCTTATGAGAGTGCATATGTACATGAGTGCATGTGTGTGTGTGTGTGTGTGTGTGCATCTATGTCTGCGTACTTATTCTTATGTCAGTGTATATGTACATTAGTGCATGTGTGTGTACTTGTATGACTGCATGCTTATGTCAGTGTATATGTACATGAGTGCATGTGTGTGTGTGTGTACATATATGTCTGCATGCTTATGCTTATGCCAGTGTATAAGTACATGAGTGCATGTGTGTGTACATATATGTCTGCATGCTTATGCTTATGCCAGTGTATAAGTACATGAGTGCATGTGTGCATATATGTTTGTGTGCTTATGCGTATGTCAGTGTATATGTACATGAGTGCATGTGTGTGTGTACATATATGTCTGTTTGCTTATGCTTATGTCCGTGTATAAGTACATGAGTGCATGTGTGTGTACATATATGTCTGCATGCTTATGCTTATGCCAGTGTATAAGTACATGAGTGCATGTGTGCATATATGTCTGTGTGCTTATGCGTATGTCAGTGTATATGTACATGAGTGCATGTGTGTGTGTACATATATGTCTGTTTGCTTATGCTTATGTCCGTGTATAAGTACATGAGTGCATGTGTGTGTGTGTGTGTGTGCATCTATGTCTGCATACTTATTCTTATGTCAGTGTATATGTACATTAGTGCATGTGTGTATATATGTTTGTGTGCTTATGCGTATGTCAGTGTATATGTACATGAGTGCATGTGTGTGTGTACATATATGTCTGTTTGCTTATGTCCGTGTATAAGTACATGAGTGTACGTGTGGGAAATGCCAATTGTTCATGAACTCACTAAATAACCCTGAGAATATGGATTTATCTATAAATATTAATCATGCAAATTACAGGTGAACAACACAATTACCCACTCATTTTATTAATGGAAAAATAGGTAACAAAGGGTACTACTTGTTTTGTGGAAACATGGCTGCACTTCCCATCAGATGTAATAGCCATATAATCATTTTTTAGAAGTGATTCGCCCTAAACTGTCCTGGAAACTGTCCCAATTAAAATCCTGGTATTCCAGGACTGATCTGAAATGTCAAACTAATGTATTTAAAATAGCATAGCACTAGATTCTCCTGAATACAGAGGGCAACCTAATGCTTCCATGTTTCTTAATACCTGGTCCCTGAGTGATGTGTATTCAATCCGACAGTCCAGTATTTTAGCAGGCTGTCAAGTAAAATCCTCACAAAAATATTGGACACTTAAACGTCCATTTTTTTATAATTCCCTGTCTGTTTACTAAATGTTAAATGCCTTGGCCACAGTTTATAATGATAACACTCCAGGATCTGTACTTTACCTTATATATTTCTAGATTGGCCCATGTTCCAAAAGACTAACATTACCCATAAAAGAAACAATACAAACCACTCTAAAGCTATCAGACAAAAAGTTTATTCACAAATGATGGTTTTATCCCTATAGGTTTTCCTCTAACGCTGGGTCTCATCCGACAAGAGGATAAAGAGATTTAGCCCTACAGCTTTTATAATTCTTCCTGGCCTTGAAGAAATGAAGCAGATCTCCTGACTAACTGTATTTGGTAATAGCTTAGATCATTGTGCGTCTAAAGTAGCTTTTGGGCAGCCAACAAAAACCAAACTCCCAGCCAGTAAAGTGCATGTTTACACAGCTATGTGAGCACTCAATGGGCCTCAGATCTGTAAATCTCAGTTTAACTCTTCACACAGTTTCTGAAATGTGCTAAGGTCTAGCATAAGATAACACATGACCAGCAACAAAGGAATTAAAGAGGAGGTGACAGTCAAAACTAAACTCCCATGACTCAGATAGTGTATACCAGTTAAAACAGAAGTTAAAAAAAAATCCAATTTACTTCTAATATAAAACTTAGCTCCTATAGGGCTCCACAATTGGACCTGTTAGGGACCATGGGACCCAGTTGCATTTGGCAGTGGCAGCTTCATTATGCATTCTCAGCACCATTTTACAGTAATCACTGAGTGTGCCAGCTACAGTAGGCGTTTAGTAATCACTGAGTGTGCCAGCTCCAGTATGCTATTAGTACAATTTTAAGAAAATATCAAGTGTCCACAGCACCTTTGTCTAAATATAGCTCCTTTATTGGGACAAGTTAAAATACAAGTAACGTTTCGGGCATGATTAATGCATGATTAAGGGCTGAAAGTCCTGAAATGTTGCATGTATTTTAACTTGTCCCAATAAATTAGTTATTTTAAGACAAAGGTGCTGTGGACATTTGATATTTGCTTGGAATACTTTGAGGGTCTGGCAGTAAACCTCGGTCTGCACTGGCACGTTTGCTACATGGTTGCTGGGAACTCTTATTATCTGTTTAGAAAAATGTACAGTAATCACTGAGTGTGCCAGTTCTAGTATGCTATTAGTGCCATTTTACAGTAATCACTGAGTGTGCCAGCTACAGTATACTTATTAACACTCCATACCATTGTTCCACTGAAAAAAATGGAATAGAAATGATCCCTAGTAAATGGGAACTTTCCATTTACTAGGGTTCATTTTTATTCAATTTTTTCAGTGGAACAATAGTATTGAGTGCTAATAAGTATACTCCACAGTGGTTTTCCGCCACTACACTCCTATTTCTGTCTTTCTAGTATACAGCACCCATTCCCAGCCAAAATCAATATTACTATTAATTGCTATTTCTATTGGGATACCATTAGGTAGTGCCATTCTCTTCTTTTCTTTCCCCTCTATGTTCTTCTCTTTTTGAACCAGCTACAGTTTGCCTTCTCAGTACCATTTACAGTAATCATTGAATGTGCCAGCTACAGTATGCCTTCTAAGTATGAAAAAGATTAAAAGCACATAAAGAAGCAATAATAAACTATTATAATGAACAAGAACCTTATTATTGCCCAGTTCCTTGAATAGATTTATGTGTTTACTGTTTAACCAGAGGAGAAGTCCTACAAAAAAAAAACAAGTGTGGGAACTCAGAAAAACTTCCATCGTCCTCAAAATTAATATTGTTTTATACACACAAACACACTTACATACACACAATCACACACTGTATTTATAGGTATATAATCTATACACTCTGTTGCTTTTAATTTACTTTAATTACCCAAAGGGATGAATAGTTGGTTGCCTTTGAGCCTGAGGATGGACACCCATGGTTACATTTTTACATGGCAGGGGTGACATTTCTATTTGTAATTAATTTAGGATTCAACTGATACTGAATACTGAGAAGCCAGAAACAGCAAAACAGGTCCCCTTTCACTTTGGGATGGAACTAGTGGAATCTGCAGCAAATATATTATCTGCAGATAATCTGGCCAGGGTGTCCATACTTTGTTTTTAACTTACATGGTGCAGAGCTAGCTTAGCTTCAGTTCCTCACACCCTCCTTCCTCCCCTTTCCTTCTGTTCCAGAGCAGGCTGAGAATTCAGTGTCTGACAGCAACTCCAGACTCCTCCTCTGTTACAGAGTCTCACCCACTTAAGGTGCAATAGTCATATGTCTGCTGACGGGAGCTAAATAACCACAGAGCAAGCTGCACAGAAATTTAACCATCATGTGTTTCACACAGTGTGGGGTGATCACACAACAGTACCGCTGACAGGCTTGCATTTAGTGTATTCTAGGAATTACTAGAGGATCTCACCATCCCTCTAACCAGACTGTGCTCCAACTCCTCCCACCAGCAGTGTTAATGGAGGTGTTTCTGTTCTCTGTACAGGGGGAACTTAGTTCCACCTGCAGAAATAGTGCAGGAACTCCTTTCCCATGCGTTCCTGCTCGACTTGACCCCTTTGTTTAACCACCACAAAGACACACAGGGTCTGATTATCTCTGTTTCTGAACTTACAAGACTATCTAAGAAATCTCACCATTACTGTGAAGTCCCTAGTGTGTCTTGCAAAGGGGTGTTCTCTGCATTTAAGTATGTGAAGGAGATGTATGCAATACAATAGGGCTCACAAAAAAGGTATAATTTAAAAATCATATGAAATAAAAATGAATTATTAAAATAAAAATGCATTAAGTGCCAGATTACAAGTGGAGCATTCTTTAATTCTCCTGTGCCAACTCCTCCAGAAGTAAGCTGTTTGTGCCCGTCAGGTAGCAGTTGTATAAAAAGTTGAAAGTAAACGGTTTTTGCACAAGTGCTAAACCGATGTACGCAAAAAGCAGAACTTAAAATATTGCGCGCGTTAACATATTCCCCCATAGAAGTCAATGGAGCAAAAAACTTTAGAACTCTTGGCTAGATTACAAGTAAGGTGCAAACAGTTTTGCGCTAGTGCAATCATGTTTTTGCAAGCTATTTTCATTGCACTTATATTACAAGTGGAGCGCAATCGCCCTTTACATCTCAATCCTTTCCGCAATCTCAGAGCTGTGGTTAACTATTTTCCAAAACAAAAAAGTTGCACAAAACACTTCAAGAATAGTTTACAAAGTACAATTACATTCATATTAAGACTGTCTGATAAAAAAAATAATAAAAATATTGCACAAAAAACGTTGTGTATGTATTTACTTTAAATATTTCACATTTTCTAATGCGAATATGTTGTTTGGGCGATTTTTTTTCCCCCCAACAATTTTCGTTTCTCCATTGACTTCTATAGGGAATGCAAAAATGCAATGGCGTTTGCTCGATCTCGGGTGTTTCCCCCCCACACTTTTTCTTCTTCATTGATTTCTATGGGGGAATACATGCACGCAAACGTGAAAACATAAGTTCATTTTTTCGCACTATTCGGGTTAACACTAGAGCAAAATAAATGTTTTTGGTAATTGTAATATGAGCGCAGCCCGGCTAGCGCAAAAAGCTTAACTCTAGCGGAGTTTTCGGGATCTTGAAATCTACCCCTCTTTTGGTGGACAGCAACACTTCACAGAAATGGAACACTTGATTTTCAAAAACAAATATCTGCAACTACAACAGAAAGAAAACATGAGTTTAAAGTACTTTTAAAGGAACATGAAACTCAAAATTAAAGTTAATCGTTTAGCTAGAGGATGCCATTCTAAGTAACTTTTCCATTTACTTCTTTTATCAAACATAATTTTGTTCTATTCGTTTGTTGAAAAGCAAACTAAGGCCTAGATTTGGAGTTCGGCGGTAAAAGGGCTGTTAACGCTCCGCTGGCTTTTTTCTGGCCGCACCATAAATTTAACTCTGGTATCGAGAGTTAAAACAAATGCTGCGTTAGGCTCCAAAAAAGGAGCGTAGAGCATTTTTACCGCAAAAGCAACTCTCGATACCAGAGTTGCTTACGGACGCGGCCGGCCTCAAAAACGTGCTCGTGCACGATTCTCCCATAGGAAACAATGGGACTGTTTGAGCTGAAAAAAAACCTAACACCTGCAAAAAAGCAGCGTTCAGCTCCTAACGCAGCCCCATAGATTCCTATGGGGAAACACTTCCTACGTCTGCACCTAACACCCTAACATGTACCCCGAGTCTAAACACCCCTAATCTTACACTTATTAACCCCTAATCTGCCGCCCCCGCTATCGCTGACCCCTGCATATTTTTTTTAACCCCTAATCTGCCGCTCCGTAAAACGCCGCCACCTACGTTATCCCTATGTACCCCTAATCTGCTGCCCTAACATCGCCGACCCCTATGTTATATTTATTAACCCCTAATCTGCCCCCCACAACGTCGCCGACACCTACCTACACTTATTATCCCCTAATCTGCCGAGCGGACCTGAGCGCTACTATAATAAAGTTATTAACCCCTAATCCGCCTCACTAACCCTATCATAAATAGTATTAACCCCTAATCTGCCCTCCCTAACATCGCCGACACCTACCTTCAATTATTAACCCCTAAACTTCCGATCGGAGCTCACCGCTATTCTAATAAATGGATTAACCCCTAAAGCTAAGTCTAACCCTAACACTAACACCCCCCTAAGTTAAATATAATTTTTATCTAACGAAATAAATTAACTCTTATTAAATAACTTATTCCTATTTAAAGCTAAATACTTACCTGTAAAATAAATCCTAATATAGCTACAATATAAATTATAATTATATTATAGCTATTTTAGGATTAATATTTATTTTACAGGCAACTTTGTAATTATTTTAACCAGGTACAATAGCTATTAAATAGTTAAGAACTATTTAATAGTTACCTAGTTAAAATAATAACAAATTTACCTGTAAAATAAATCCTAACCTAAGTTATAATTAAACCTAACACTACCCTATCAATAAAATAATTAAATAAACTACCTACAATTACCTACAATTAACCTAACACTACACTATCAATAAATAAATTAAACACAATTGCTACAAATAAATACAATTAAATAAACTAGCTAAAGTACAAAAAATAAAAAAGAACTAAGTTACAGAAAATAAAAAAATATTTACAAACATAAGAAAAATATTACAACAATTTTAAACTAATTACACCTACTCTAAGCCCCCTAATAAAATAACAAAGCCCCCCAAAATAAAAAATTCCCTACCCTATTCTAAATTAAAAAAGTTACAAGCTCTTTTACCTTACCAGCCCTGAACAGGGCCCTTTGCGGGGCATGCCCCAAGAATTTCAGCTCTTTTGCCTGTAAAAGAATAAATACAATACCCCCCCCCCAACATTACAACCCACCACCCACATACCCCTAATCTAACCCAAACCCCCCTTAAATAAACCTAACACTAAGCCCCTGAAGATCTTCCTACCTTGTCTTCACCATCCAGGTATCACCGATCCGTCCTGGCTCCAAAATCTTCATCCAACCCAAGCGGGGGTTGGCGATCCATAATCAGGTCCAGAAGAGGCTCCAAAGTCTTCCTCCTATCCGGCAAGAAGAGGACATCCGGACCGGCAAACATCTTCTCCAAGCGGCATCTTCGATCTTCTTCCATCCGGTGCGGAGCGGGTCCATCTTGAAGCAGGCGACGCGGATCCATCCTCTTCTTCCGATGTCTCCCGACTAATGACGGTTCCTTTAAGGGACGTCATCCAAGATGGCGTCCCTCGAATTCCGATTGGCTGATAAGATTCTATCAGCCAATCGGAATTAAGGTAGGAATTTTCTGATTGGCTGATGGAATCAGCCAATCAGAATCAAGTTCAATCCGATTGGCCGATCCCATCAGCCAATCAGATTGAGCTCGCATTCTATTGGCTGATCGGAACAGCCAATAGAATGCGAGCTCAATCTGATTGGCTGATTGGATCAGCCAATCGGATTGAACTTGATTCTGATTGGCTGATTCCATCAGCCAATCAGAAAATTCCTACCTTAATTCCGATTGGCTGATAGAATCCTATCAGCCAATCGGAATTCGAGGGACGCCATCTTGGATGACGTCCCTTAAAGGAACCGTCATTAGTCGGGAGACATCGGAAGAAGAGGATGGATCCGCGTCGCCTGCTTCAAGATGGACCCGCTCCGCACCGGATGGAAGAAGATCGAAGATGCCGCTTGGAGAAGATGTTTGCCGGTCCGGATGTCCTCTTCTTGCCGGATAGGAGGAAGACTTTGGAGCACCGGATTATGGATCGCCAACCCCCGCTTGGGTTGGATGAAGATCTTGGAGCCAGGACGGATCGGTGATACCTGGATGGTGAAGACAAGGTAGGAAGATCTTCAGGGGCTTAGTGTTAGGTTTATTTAAGGGGGGTTTGGGTTAGATTAGGGGTATGTGGGTGGTGGGTTGTAATGTTGGGGGGGGGGTATTGTATTTATTCTTTTACAGGCAAAATAGCTGAAATTCTTGGGGCATGCCCCGCAAAGGGCCCTGTTCAGGGCTGGTAAGGTAAAAGAGCTTGTAACTTTTTTAATTTAGAATAGGGTAGGGAATTTTTTATTTTGGGGGGCTTTGTTATTTTATTAGGGGGCTTAGAGTAGGTGTAATTAGTTTAAAATTGTTGTAATATTTTTCTTATGTTTGTAACTATTTTTTTATTTTCTGTAACTTAGTTCTTTTTTATTTTTTGTACTTTAGCTAGTTTATTTAATTGTATTTATTTGTAGCAATTGTGTTTAATTTATTTATTGATAGTGTAGTGTTAGGTTAATTGTAGGTAATTGTAGGTAGTTTATTTAATTATTTTATTGATAGGGTAGTGTTAGGTTTAATTATAACTTAGGTTAGGATTTATTTTACAGGTAAATTTGTTATTATTTTAACTAGGTAACTATTAAATAGTTCTTAACTATTTAATAGCTATTGTACCTGGTTAAAATAATTACAAAGTTGCCTGTAAAATAAATATTAATCCTAAAATAGCTATAATATAATTATAATTTATATTGTAGCTATATTAGGATTTATTTTACAGGTAAGTATTTAGCTTTAAATAGGAATAAGTTATTTAATAAGAGTTAATTTATTTCGTTAGATAAAAATTATATTTAACTTAGGGGGGTGTTAGTGTTAGGGTTAGACTTAGCTTTAGGGGTTAATCCATTTATTAGAATAGCGGTGAGCTCCGATCGGAAGTTTAGGGGTTAATAATTGAAGGTAGGTGTCGCCGATGTTAGGGAGGGCAGATTAGGGGTTAATACTATTTATGATAGGGTTAGTGAGGCGGATTAGGGATTAATAACTTTATTATAGTAGCGCTCAGGTCCGCTCGGCAGATTAGGGGTTAATAAGTGTAGGCAGGTGTCGGCGACGTTGAGGGGGGCAGATTAGGGGTTAATAAATATAATACAGGGGTCGGCGGGGTTAGGGGCAGCAGATTAGGGGTACATAAGTATAACGTAGGTGGCGGTCGGCAGATTAGGGGTTAAAAATTTTAATCGAGTGGCGGCGGTGTGGGGGGAGCTCGGTTTAGGGGTACATAGGTAGTTTATGGGTGTTAGTGTACTTTAGGGTACAGTAGTTAAGAGCTTTATAAACCGGCGTTAGCCAGAAAGCTCTTAACTCCTGCTATTTTCAGGCGGCTGGAATTTTGTCGTTAGAGCTCTAACGCTCACTGCAGAAACGACTCTAAATACCAGCGTTAGAAAGATCCCATTGAAAAGATAGGCTACGCAAATGGCGTAGGGGGATCTGCGGTATGGAAAAGTCGCGGCTGAAAAGTGAGCGTTAGACCCTTTAATCACTGACTCCAAATACCAGCGGGCGCCCAAAACCAGCGTTAGGAGCCTCTAACGCTGGTTTTGACGGCTACCGCCGAACTCTAAATCTAGGCCTAAGATAGGCTTAAGAGAAGTAATGCCCTACTAGAAGCTGGCGCGTGATTGGTAGCTACACACATACGTCTTTTGTCATTGGTTCACCAGATGGTTTCAACTAGTTCCCAGTAGTTCACTGTTGATCTGGAGCTTACTTTGACTATGTGTTTAACTCATTTGTGGAGGTAAAACAAGTAGTTATATACCAGCAACAGTGCAATAATAAAATGGTCTAGCTTCTTTTAGTGCATTTTATTAGCATGTAAGACAGCCTATACAACTGGTCTGTAACTATGGGCAAAATGTATTAAAGGGACAGTTTAGTCAGAATTAAACTATCATGATTCAGATAGGGCATGTCATTTTGAACAACTTTCCAATTGGCTTTTATCATCAAATGTGCTTTGTTCTCTTGGTATTCTAAGGTGAAATCTAAACCTAGGTAAGCTCATATGTAAATTTCTAAGCCCTTGAAGGCCGCCTCTTATCTCGATTGTTACAGTTTTTTCACAGCTAGAGGGCGTTAATTCATGTGTGCCATATAGATAACATTATGCTCTCACCGTAGAGTTATTAAAGAGAGGGCACTTATTTGCTAAAATGCAAGTCTGTCAAAAGAACTGAAATAAGGGGGCAGTCTACAGAGGCTTAGATACAAGGTAATCACAGAGGTATTTTAATATAAGTGTTGGTTATGCAATATTAGGGAATGGGTAATAAAGGGATTATCTATTTTTTTAAACAATAATTATGGAGTACTGTAGACTGTTCCTGTAAGCTGCATTTGCAGCTTTTGAGACTTTGTGTTACAGGCATGAGCAAGCCAGCAACCACAAAATTAAGAAGCATAAGCTGTTTGTTTCGCCTCTCTGCCTCCTCAGAAGTGGTGAGATCAATCACTCCGATACTCGTTCGGGCCGACTGATATGCCCTACTCTCACAGGATTGGTTGAGAGCAGAGGGCATGTCAACCAAACCTGTGAGAGCAGGGCAGAATTGCACAAGAAAGCTAATGCTAACTTTTGCAACGTGATGAGGCATCGCAAGTGGTGATGGTAGGTGGATATGTTCTCTGCTTGCCACCTGTCCATCTGTAATCATGATACATTTTGCCCTTTATGGCCCTGTTTGCAAAAGTGTAGCAAGTTTGCAGAGATGAAATATTTGAAGTACTTGAAAACCGGAGCTCTAATCCACAAATGCAGCTGCGCCTCTTTAGCGCGTTTTCAGCACTGGCACTATCACCTGCAATGGGTGTGTAAAGACAGTGCCTGAGGCAGCATCTCCACTAAAAACACCACAAAGTTCATACAGTCTTCACCACCACAGCCATGGTTTAGAAACATGATATCCAAAATGTATATATATATATATATTTATTTATCGGAAAAACTGTAAAATGATCACAATCCAAGTGAGGATAATCAAAACTTTAAAAAAAGCATAGGGACCATGAATCCTACACAGACGCGTTTCACGTGCATGGTCCCTAATGTTTTTATATTGGATACTGTGTTTCTATACAGTGTCTGCCGAAGCGGAGTTGAAGTTTGTATGAGATATTCAAGTTCTTGTGTATGCTCTGAGCCCAAATGTTTTGGCACTAATCCTATTTACAGGCCATTCCCTGCTGGGAGTAAGTTTAGATCCACATGACATTGGCAGGTTCAGATATGGGAAAAAACACTGCAAGGCAAATCTTAACCACTGCTCTTCTGTGGGAAATTGCAACTTTTTACTTGCAAAGTGATTTATTTTCTTCTGTAATTGTTTAACTGGGTGTGAAATTAAAAAAAAAAATGCCTGTCATACTTATAAGAAAAATTTAAGTGCATTACTATAGGCACGGATTTAACCCTTTTCACGTATAGATAAAAAAAAAAAAAAAGGTACACATTTTTTTTAATGGCAAAGATTACATATATGGCATTTGATTATCTTAAAGGGACAGTCTAGTCAAAATTCAGATAGGGAATGTAATTTTAAACAACTTTCCAATTCACTTTGATCATCAAATTTGATTTGTTCTCTTGGTATTCTTTGTTGAAAGTTAAACCTAGGTAGGCTCATATGCTAATTTCTAAGCCCTTGAAAGCTGCCCCTTATTTCAATGCATTTGGCAGTTTTTCACAGCTAGCTGGCATTATTTCATGTGTGCCATACAGATAACATTGTGAACACGCCCATGGATTTATAAATGAGAAGGCACTAATTGGCTAAATGCAAGTCTGTCAAAAGAACTGATATAAAGGGGCAGTTTGCAGAGGCTTAGATACAAGGTAATCACAGAGGTAAAAAGTATATTAATATAACTGTGTTGGTTGTGCAAAACTGGGGAATGGGTAATAAAGGGATTATCCATCTTTTTAAACAATAATTCTGGAGTAGACTGTCCCTTTAAGTCTACCATCACTAAGTCCGATCCAGAGCGGCTACTGGACACATCTGGTAAGCCAATGATATGAGGCATATGGGTGTAGACACAAAGTGAAATTTCTTAACATTGCATGGCCTGTCTGAATTTTTATTGGCTTAATTCCAGTAGGGCATTAGTAATCCTGAGCCTACCTAGGTATGCTTTTTTAACAAAGGATACCAAAAGTAGATTTGATAACAGATGTAAATTGAAAAGTCTATTAAAATTGCATGCTCTATCTCAATTATGAAAGTTTAATTTTCACTCCCATCTGTCCCTTTAATCCCACTACTGCTACTCTGCCCTAAACCCTGTACCTTAGAGAAGCAAGCATTGGATTTACTGACATGCCCATTGCCAGTCTGGTGAAATTATGAAGATTTTGTAGAATTAATAATCCTCTTGAGTTGTTTTGCAAAACTTAAAAAAAAATAAACAAATAAAACGTCTCACCTCCTTCCATGTATTAATAAACAAACAATTGTAGATATGAAATGCTGAAAAGCAACATAGATATTTGGGAAACCAATTTGAGAAATCACAATTTTACTGACTGGTTTGCCGAATGACCGCTAGTTGTCCCAAACGTTGTCTACCTAATCTGTAGACAGGAAGACTGGGATAACGTCTAATCTAGCAGGGAGTCTAATATCTACTTTCATTTTGCAAACAGTTTTTCAAGATAATTGCAACAACTATATATCATCGAAAAAATATATGTGATTTCTTTCAGTGACAAAATCACAGCTATTGCTAATAATACCGTAGTTTATTGCCTATATTCATAACTAAAAGAAATGCTAAAATTCAGTTAGATGTAGTAAAAATAAATATTTTCCATCCAAGTACATAAACCTCCTGAAATCTAAGGGGCCTATTTATTAAGGTGCGAGCAGACATGATCCGATATAGCGGATCATGTCCGCTGCACATCGATAAATGCCGACAGCATACGCTGTCGGCATTTATCATTGCACAAGCAGTTCTAGTGAATAGGATCGGGCAGATTGATGTCCACGGCTTCAGAGCAGGCGGACAAGTTACGGAGCAGCGGTCTTTAGACCGCTGCTTCATAAATACTGTTTCCAGCGAGCCTAAAGGCTTGCTCGGAAACAAGGGCATCAAACTCCATTCAGCGCTTGATAATTTGGCCCCTAAGGGTCCATGGGACCACAGCTCTAGGGTTATTAATGCATAGCATATTTTTTAATTAATTTGCCAATCTATAATTTAGTTTTGATTCCTGCCATAAATGGTCAATCAACAGCTCATGAAATACAATAAAAAGTTTGAGCCTGCAAATGATATTTATGAAGCAACGATTTAAACTGCTTCCTAAACCTTCAGAGTTGATAGATGACCCCCCCCCCCCCCAAGACTGATACGATAATTTGATGGACATTCCTTACTCTTTTACAACTTGTTGC
Source organism: Bombina bombina (assembly GCF_027579735.1). Classification (NCBI taxonomy): domain Eukaryota; kingdom Metazoa; phylum Chordata; class Amphibia; order Anura; family Bombinatoridae; genus Bombina; species Bombina bombina. The sequence continues at coordinate 104,521,007 of NC_069505.1, read as the reverse complement.
TCAAGTGGAGGGGGCAGCATTGCACGAGCAGACACCTGTGCAATGATATTTGCAATCTTAGGAGGACAGGTTCACTAACTGTGAACCTTGTCCATCACGACAATGATAAATCTGCCTCTTGGTGTCCCTTGACCCTTTGACCTCTGCAGTCAAGCTAAGTACTTGGCCCACTGCTCTTTTGGTGTGCAAGTGTTCTTCCAAGCCATAGTTACATGTACTGGCTACATTAACCCCTTCACTGCTGACATTATGAGTCATAGCTTGGCTGCTCTTAACTAATTTTTTTCCACAGGATGTCACTAAGTGTTCTGGTTCTGCCCCCATTTCCAATTTATCATTACAATTCACAATTTCCTTGAATTCTGGAACTCATCACCACCCCCTTTGGCCTTTCTCCTCTCTGCATGCAATAATAAAAATGGACTACCTGCTGTTTGTGGAAAAAAGACCTTATGTTTGTTCTCAAACTGTTTTTATTTCCATAAAAACAAACTGACGCTACAGTAAACAAAACAAATCTCCCCCATAATCCTCTAGTCACATTCGTTCATGCACCATCTGTCTCACAGGCCCTAAGCAAGTACACTGATTACACTATCTGTATTATTAAAGTCTCTGTTGGTGCAGATGTCTTTCCTTTTGCTTTGTTTTTTGCTTTCCATGTTTCTGAAAGTAGTGGTTGGGCCTTGTGATCTCTGTTTATTTAGGGAAAAATAACATATAGGATAGAATAATTAAGCGCCTTATCTCACATTAAAACGCCAAAATTGTTCCTATAGAATAATTAAGATACCGTTATTTAACCTATGTGATTTAAAGTGCTCAGACAGCCCACGGCAGAGGGCTATTTTATCACTGAGGTGATCTTAGCCAATAGCGTGCTAGCTATCCGGCATAATGCCAGCTGGGGCGCTAAGAGGTGTAAAAAATAGCATTCTGCTGCGGACGGCCTGAGGCGCTCAGCACTGCGAACGCTGCAGACAAATAAAGGAACATTCAGCATAAAGTATTTTATACTTCATGACTGAAAGTCACCTTTATTTGCTGCACTGGTAAAGCCTAGTGTTTCAAACACTAGGATTTACTATCACTTTAAGTGGTGACATACTTTTTTTCAGTTTGGGAAGCAAATACTGATGCAGATTATCACCCTATAATTACAGGGATAGTAAAAAACATAAGATTTTAATATAAACAGGTTAGTATGCATACTTAAAAAAAAAACAACTTTGCAATATACGTTCATACTTTATTTTGCTCCCTTTTCACATAATTTAACTCTGAAAATTGTGGCTAATTGCATTTTCAGACCTGAAAAAGCAAACTGAAGGCTTCTAACATTTTATACTAGCATGATGACTGTTGCAAGCCTTAGCAGCAGCATGTTTAAGCCCAGATTGGTTCCTCTGAATGGATTTTAAATATTGTAAAAAAACAAAAAATGTATGCTTAACTGATGCATTTCTTTTTTTCCGGATAGGAAGACTCCACAATGTCATTCCAATTACTAGAGGGAATATCACTCCTGGCCAGCAGGAGGAGGCAAAGAGCACCACAGCAAGCTGTTAAGTGTCACTCCCCTACCCATAATCCCCAGTCATTCGACCGAAGAAAAATTGAAAAAGGAATAACACAAAGGTGTAGAGGTGCCTGAGGTTTAGTAAAAAATAACTGTCTTAATTAAGGGTGGAGTCGTGGACTCTCCATATCCGGAAATAAATAAATTTATCAAGTAAGCATAAATTTTGCTTTCTTTCCTAAGATATGGAGAGTACACAACGCTATTCCAATTACTAGTGGGAAACAATACCCAAGCTAGAGGACACAGAATGAATAGGGAGGGAGAACAAGACAGGCAAACCTAAACAGAAGGCACCACCACTTGAAGAACCTTTCTCCCAAAAAAGAGGCCTCAGCCGAGGCAAAAGTATCAAATTTGCAAAATTTAGAAAAAGTATGCAGAGAGGACCAAGTTGCAGCCTTGCAAATCTGTTCCACCAAAGCTTTATTTTTGAAAGCCCAAGAAGAGGAGACAGCCCTAGTGGAATTAGCTGTAATTCTCTCAGGAGGCTGCTGACCAGTAGTCTCATAAGCAAAATGAATTATACTTCTGAACCAGAGGGAAAGAGAAGTAGCGGTAGCCTTCTGACCCTTACGCTTTCCTGAAAAACAAACAAACAGGGCAGAAGACTGGCGAAAATCCTTAGTCGTCTGAAGGAAGAATTTTAGAGCATGCACAACATCCACGTTGTGCAACAGACGTTCCTTATGAGAAGGAGGATTGGGACAGAGAGAAGGAACAACAATTTCCTGATTAATATTTCTATCCGAAACCACTTTCGGAAGAAAACCCAATTTAGTGCAAAGAACCTCCTTATATGCATGAAAGATAAGGTAAGGCGAATCACACTGCAAAGCCGAGAGTTCTGAAACTTTCCGAGCAGAAGAGATAGCAATAAGAAACAAAACTTTCCATGATAGCAACTTAATATCTATGGAATGTATTGGCTCAAACGGAGCCTGCTGTAAAACTTTAAGAACAAGGTTAAGGCCCCAAAAAGGAGCAACAGGTTTTAACACAGGCCTGATTCTGACCAGGGCCTGACAAAAAGATTGAACATCTGGCACATCTGCCAGAGGCTTATGTAAAAGAATAGATAAAGCAGAAATCTGACCTTTCAGAGAACTGACTGGCAACCTTCCTGGAGAAAAGACAAAATCCTAGGAATCCTGACCCTTCTCCAAGAGTAGCCTTTGGATTCACACCAATAAAGGTATTTACGCCATACCTTATGGTAAATTTTACAAGTAACAGGCTTGCAAACCTGTAGTATGGTCTCAATGACCAACTCAGAAAACCCACGCTTAGCCAGAACTAAGCGTTCAATCTCCAAGCAGTCAGCTTCAGAGAAACGAGATTTGGATGGAGGAATGGACCCTGAGTTAGAAGGTCCTTCCTCATAGGCAACCCCCAAGGTGGCAGACATGACATCTTTACTAGGTCTGCATCCAGATCCTGCGAGGCCATGCAGGAGCTATTAGAATTACCAACACTCTCTCCTGTTTGATATGAGCAATGACTCGTGGAAGGAGCGTAAACGGAGGAAACAGGTATGCTAGACCGAAAACCCAAGGAACCGCCAGAGCATCTATCAGAGCGGCCTGCAGATCTCATGACCTTGAACCATACCTTGGAAGCTTGGCATTTTGCTGAGACGCCATCAGATCCAACTCCAGCACCCCCCACTTGAGGGTTAACCTGGAGAACACCTCCGGATGGAGAGCCCACTCCCTGGGATGATCCGCCCACTGAATGATCCGAGCCACCTCCTTCATGGCTAAGGAACTCAGAGTTCCTCCCTGGTGGTTGATGTAAGCCACTGAGGTGGTGATGTCCGACTGGAACCTTATAAACCGGGCTAAGGACAATTGAGGCCAAGCCATCAAAGCATTGTAAATCGCTCTCAACTCTAAGATTTTGACGAGCAGATTCCTCCCAAGTCTATAGTCCCTGAGCCTTTAACGAGTCCCAGACTGCTCCCCAGCCTAGCAGGCTGGTGTCCGTGGTCACTATCACCCAGGAAGGTCTCCGGAAGCATGTGCCCTGAGACAAATGCTCCTGAGCAAGCCACCACGGGAGAAAGTCTCTTGTCGACTGGTCTAAATCTATCTTCTGAGACAGATTTGAATGGTCTCTGTTCCATTGTCTGAGCATGCATACTTGCAGAGCTCTCAAATAGAATCGATCATCAGACCAATTACCTCCATACATTGAGCTACTGACAGGCAAACAGTAGACTGCAGAGAGAGGCAAGAGGAAAGAATTTTGGATTTTCTGACCTCTGTCAGAAATTTTTTCATAGATAGGGAATCTATTATGGTTCATAAGAAAACCTCCCTTGTAGCTGGAACAAGGGAACTCTGCTCCAGATTCATTTTCCATCCATGGGAACCTAGAAAAGACAACAAGATCTCTGTATAAGAGTTTGCTTGTTAAAAAAGATGGCGTCTGAAACATATGTCATCCAGATAGGGTGCCACTGCAATGCCCCGATACCTGATCACTGTGAAGAGAGCCCCCAGAACCTTTGAGAAAATTCTGGGAGCTGTGGCAAGGCCAAACGGAAGAACCACAAACTGAAAGTGTTTGTCTAGAAAGGGCGAATCTCAGGAACTTGTGATGATCCCTGTGGATGGGAACATGAAGATACACATCCTTCAGGTCTATGGTCGACATGAACTGACCCTCTTAAACCAAAGGAAAAATGGAACGAATGGTTTCCATTTTGAAGGACGGTACCCTGAGAAATTTATCATAGAATTGCTTCTATATAACCAGCATTTATTTTGAGGGGAAAAACATAAGCGGACACATAAGCGGATACACAGACTGAAAACCAGAGTACCTTGTGGTCTAAACTCAGAGTATGATGTCATACATTTTTGGCAATAGACCACAAAAGTTTTCAGTTCTGTGTATCCAGGACACAAACTTACATCTCCTCTCCAATCATTTTCTATATTTATATTGTATATACAATGAGATCACTAAGACCATTTCAGCAATATTGATGTGTTAAGTTATTCTCTTTCAAATAATTGATTAGTTCTTAGATTAGAATGAAATCCTTATGTGATCAAGTATAAATAGGTTTAGAAGTCTGTCTGCTTATGTTTTTCCCCTCAAAATAAATGACGAATATATAGAAGCAATTCTGTGATTAATTGTATCCCTGAGACTCATATAGAAAAAGCTAGCATCTAATGTCTAATGTTTAATTTTTCAGAATATTGGGACATCTTTGTTTATATTTGAATTCTTAGGTATTAAATAGTGTTAGGCACACTATATATGCATATTATGAACTTCTCTTTAACCAATTACAATAACAAGTATTTTTGTATATTTTTCTTTGTATATATTTTGTATACTTTATGTATATATTCTGTGTATCTTCTGAAATGTAAATATATTTTTGTAAACATTTTTTTGTATAAATATGGATTCAAGCAAGGTGATATATAATAATAATCAATTGAAATTGTTTTTCTAATCTGTACAAAATGTGACATTTATATAAAATCTTTAAGTTTGCATTTTAATTATTTCTCACAAAGAGTATCAAGATTGAGTATTAATTCAACTCTTGTCACATATTCTACTTATATACAGACTGCTAACACACTACATGCTGATAATATGAGAGACTGATAGGCGAAGTCCCAATTCGGTTTTATCCAATCAGGTAAGTTTATCTAATTTAAATAAGGGCCTAATTGGCAAAGTAACCACACTACGATTATGGCTTTACTGCCGAAACGCAACAGTGGGTTAACAGGGATTCGCCTATGACTCTTCATAATCCCTGGCTGCTATCTTTTGATTGTTTTTTACGAAGATTGACAAATAAAGTATCAAAGTTTTATGATCACTGGAGGTGCTCCTTTCTCTTTTTTCTGAATCTGGATTGACTTAATATGTTGTGAGCACTCCCGTGGATACCTACCCCGCCCATAGCCGCAACTTCCACTGCCTCCCATGTGATCAGCAAACCAATTATGTCACACGCCGCATAGACACACGGCCGAGGGGAGCGAACGGAACAGGTCGACTGTACTGGATGTCTGCATACTTAGTAGAGCCTCTCCGGTAGATCCTCTACAAAGCGGTAAGCACTGAGGACGGATAAGAGGAAAACAGAAGGATTGTCAACGGAACGTGAGTATATTGCCCCCATTTGAGGCTGTTACAGAGCGGACTGTATTGTGACTTTAAGTCCAGCACAGGAGGGATTATGGGCAGTGGGAGCGCTGTTTATGTTAGATTCGGTGGCTACAGTATTACATGCTAATTATTTCTAGTAGGTGCTCACATATATTTTGACTTTACTCACAGTTCAAGAATGCCTCTCTTTTTACCTGATCTGCAGATAATCTTGAGAGGTGGAAAGTTTTGAATTCTATTTTGTAACCCTGAGATACTATGTTCGCAGTCCAAGAATCTGGGACATCTCGTATCCATGCTTGACAAAACAGGGAAAGTCTGCTTCCCACTTGATCCGATCCCAGAATGGGGGTCAACCCTTCATGCTGACAGACTCAACTTAGGGTTTCTTTGATCGCTTCCCCTTATTCGAAGATTGATTGGGCTTCCAAGAAGACTTGGACTGTTCCTGCTTGGAAGACGGAGAGGAAGACCTTTGAAGTTACGAAAGGAACGAAAATTACTTTGACGTCCTTTAGGTCTGTTCTTCTTGTCTTGTAGAAAAGACCCTTTCCACCCGTAATATCAGAAATTATTTCTGTCAAACCAGGTCCAAACAAGGTCTTACCCTTGTAAGGAAGTGCCAGAAGCTTGAACATAGATATAACATCAGCTGACAAAGATTTTAGCCACAAAACCCTACGGGCTAAGACAGTGAAGCCAGATATCTTTGCTCCCAGTCTAATAACTTGCATGTTAGCATCAGAAATAAAAGAATTGGCTAGTTTGAAAGCCTTAATCCTATCTTGGATATCCTCCAACGGAGTCTCTACTAAAATTTATTCAGACAAGGTGTTGCACCAATAAGATGCTGCACTTGCTACTGTGGCAATACAAACTGCAGGTTGCCATTGAAGACCTTGATGAACATACATCTTTTTATAATAAGCCTCCAGCTTTTTGTCCATGGGATCCTTAAAGGAGCAGTTATCCTCTATAGGGATTGTAGTAGAAATAGCCCCTTCTACTTTAGGCACCATGCGCCATGAATCTTTAATGGAGTCAGCAACAGGAAATATATTTTTTAAGACGGAAAACGGGGAGAAAGGTATCCCTGGCTTCTCCCATTCCTGTGAAATAATTTCCGTCACATGGTCTGGAAAAGGAAACACTTCCACAGAGGAAAGAACATCATAGTATTTATTAAGTTTACTAGACTTCTTAGGGTTGACAGCTACAGAAGTATTGGAGTCATCCAAAGTAGCCAATACCTCCTTTAACAGTACACAAAGGTGTTCAAGCTTAAATCTGAAGTTTACTTCTTCAGTATCAGATGAAGGAATTATACTGTCCGAATCTGAGATTTCACCCTCAGAGGCCACCGACGTATCCTCCTCATCAAACTTATGAGGGAGGGCAACCTGCGTAGCAGCAGAAGGGACAGATACCTTACTTTCTGAAAAACTTTTAAATTTTCCTCTTGCGTTTCCCCAACATAGGAAAAGCAGATAATGCTGCAGATATCGCAGAAGATACCTGTGCAGCAAAATCTGCAGGGAAATAAACTCCTCCAGGAGGCTGAGAGGAACTGCAGGGCACTGTATGTGATGCCATAGAGGCTTTGGATGTTTGAAGAGAAAGCTGTGGCATTGCCTGAGCAGCAGCATCCTGAGACACATTGGGCTCAGAGGGCAACAATTTATCTTTAAATTTAAGTGTTCTAGCTAAGCATGCAGCACAGAATTGCATAGCCAAAACAATTTGTGCCTCAAGGCATAACAAGCATTTGTCAAAGGACACAGAGTCTTAGTCCATGTCCATAGTACTAAATAAAAAATTCCCCAAATTGTAGATTTTTTTTAAAATAAACTGTCACTTTAAGAATTTTTAATACCACAGCAGCATAACGTTATGCAAAAATTCTTTAAAATAATAAACCAATCAGGCCCCCTACACCTCAGACAGGCTGAGGTGCCTTTCCGTAACACTTATACACAATTTGGCTGCCATAAGTCTCTAAAACGATCATATAGTAGATCGACGCTGAAGAGACTGAAATTCAATGACGCCGCACTGCTCCGTGAATATCCGACAGCAGAGAGAAGTCCCATGACCAGCAGAGAGAGGAAACTACGCAGCAAGTAAAAGTCGCACATTTCCCTCTGCCTACAACACCAGAGCTTAATTTACACAAACGCTCAAGCAGTCAGTTAGCCTTTTCTAGCTAAGCAAGCAAAGAAAACCAACTGCCAAATTCTAAGTTTATACATAAATCCCTGTATAAAACATAAGCCCAACACACATACTAATAAAGTATTTCAACAAAATTAGCCCAAAGAGGAAAAACGTCCCAATAAAGGGAAGATTAACCCCTAGAGGCCTATTTATTAAAAGGTCTGTCGGACCTATACCGACAGTGCAAATCAGGTCCGTCAGACATCGCTGAATGCGGAGAGCAATACGCTCTCCGTATTCAGCATTGCACCAGCAGCTCTTGTGAGCTGCTAATGCAACGCTGCCCCCTGCCGACTCGCGGGCAATTGGCCGCCAGCAGGGGGGTGTCAATCAATCCGATCGTACTCGATTGGGTTAAATTGTGGCTACCTCTGTCCGCCTCATCAGAGCAGACGGACAGGTTATGGAGCAGCGGTCTTTAAATCCATAACTTGCATTTCTCCATAACTTCAGACTCACCAGAAACACGGGCCCTCAAACTCCATTCGGAGCTTGATAAATGGGCCTCCTAGTCTCAACATACATAATGTGCCTGCCCACTGCCAAAGAAATTCTTGTATAAAGGATTTGAAAAATATCCCATCTACTGCATAAGACATATTCTTCTGAAGTGCAAGTCTCCAAGACCTAGAAGACAAAAGCACTTACCTGCAGTCTAGCTGTTTGTCAGGAAGACAGCTCACAAGGCGTGAAAGGACACATACTCCTTACAGAGACCTGTAGAAAAAGAAAGAACACAGTAACCAACTCTGGTTTTCTGTACCATGAGCAGCAATGTGTTAGGAAACAAAGCAAGGACTACCTCACAACTTTCTAACTGCTTAAAAGCCACCACTACTCAACTGAAGAGAGTGACATGAACTCAGCTAAACCCAAATGCTTGGTTGCAGTTAAAAGTACCCAAAAAAGGAATTAATTTCCTCAGACACCAAACTTCACCTCCTCCATTGACAGAGGCAAAGAGAATGACTGGGGATTATGGGTAGGGGAGTAACACTTAACAGCTTTGCTGTGGTGCTCTTTGCCTCCTCCTGCTGCCCAGGAGTGATATTCCCACTAGTAATTGGAATGACATTGTGGACTCTCCATATCTTAGGAAAGAAAATGTATTTGTTTTAAAAATGTTTAATCTCGGCTGATATGTTATTTGACAGCAAGACAGCAGAAGTGTTTTGTAATACAAAGTGTTTACTGTCAGCTTATAGCTGTCTGTAATTTCACAGATGGAAAGGATGAAGCTCAGAAAAATGCTGCTGTTTAATGGACAAAACAGAATTAAATATACACAAACTCATCAATGCAGTCATTGTAGTACCTACTGGCTAATTCTGAGGAAGGCATATTACAATATAATGCACCTTGTAATTAATAAATATGTAACAGGCCCTACTCAGCTAGATCCCAAATTCCACTGGCTTTATTCTTTACTTGTATCTCAGTTGTCTTTTGGAGGTAAATCCCACATCTGGCCCTCTGATAGTAAATCCTCATTTTACTGGCCCTCTGGTAGTAAATCCTCATCTTACTGGCCCTCTGGTAGTAACTCCTCATATTACCGGCCCTCTGGTAGTAAATTCTCATTTTACTGGCCCTCTGGTAGTAATTCCCCATCTTACTGGCCCTCTGGTAGTAAATCCCCATCTTACTGGTCCTCTGATAATTAATCCTCATCTTACTGGCCCTCTGGTAGTTAATCCTCATCTTACTGGCCTTCTGGTAGTAAATCACCATCTTACTGGCCTTCTGGTAGTAAATCACCATCTTACTGGCCTTCTGGTAGTAAATCACCATCTTACTGGCCTTCTGGTAGTAAATCACCATCTTACTGGCCTTCTGGTAGTAAATCACCATCTTACTGGCCTTCTGGTAGTAAATCACCATCTTACTGGCTTTCTGGTAGTAAATCACCATCTTACTGGCCTTCTGGTAGTAAATCACCATCTTACTGGCCTTCTGGTAGTAAATCACCATCTTACTGGCCCTCTGGTAGTAAATCCCCATCTTACTGGTCCTCTGGTAACAAATCCCCATCTTACTGGTCCTCTGGTAGCAAATCCCCATCTTACTGGTCCTCTGGTAGCAAATCCCCATCTTACTGGTCCACTGGTAGAACATCTGCATCTTGCTGGCCCTCTGGTAGTACATCCTCATCTTACTGGCCCCCTGGTAGTACATCCTCATCTTACTGGCCCTCTGGTAGCACATCTGCATCTTACTGGCCCTCTGGTAGTACATCTGTATCATATTGGCCCTCTGGAGGTACATCCTCATCAAACTGGTCCTCTGGTTGTACAGTCTCATCTTACTGGCCAATCTTTCAATTATTTTTAGCTGTTTTTTATTTGCTCTTGAAAAAGACGCTTGCATACGTTGAAACGCATTTAGCAATTAAAGTATTTTTATCTACATTGGAGCATCACATTGTTTTTTTGCTGTGACATTGCCGGAATTCGAATTCTGATGGAGTAAGTTGCTATTAGTCTTATTCAAGCAGTTTCCACACATATTATACTGGAGTTTTTCCTTGCTCTCAGCTTGTTAAACCACTATCTTTACAAGACATCTCTGGGTTATCGTTACAAGACACTTGTGGACTATTCCCTAGACGAGCTGATATCATGCATCTTAGAGTGAGTATACTGCACTCTTATTAATTGGCTTATATATGCACATCAAGCCCTTTTCTCTTTGCCATCAGAAGGATTAACATATCCACTTATCCTGAGTTTAATACTAAAGATCTGCACCATCTACTATTGAAACTTTGTACTAATCACAGTCCCTGGGGAGAGACTGAAAGAAGGCAGAGGTCTAACACTAAAGAGAGTATCAGTTCTCAGTCCATTTGTAACAGATTGTTGTTTTTTTACCATCTTACAATATCTGCACATTGTTTCTTTTGTATCATCTTACTGGCCCTCTGGTGGTACATCCCCATCTTACTGACCTTCTGGTGGTACATCCGTATCTTACTGGCCCTCTGGTGGTAGATTTGCATCTTAATGGCCCTCTGATGGTAGATTCACATCTTACTGGCCCTCTGGGGGTACATTCGGATCTTACTGGTCCTCTGGGGGTACATCCCCATCTTACTGGCCTTGTAGTAGTGCTTCCCACATCTTACTAGCTTACTGTTGGTACATCCCACATCTTACTAGCCTACTGTTGGTACATCCCCATCTTACTAGCCCTCTGGTGATACATCCCCATCTTACTGGCCTTGTGATACATCCCACATCTTGCTAGCCTTCTGGAAGAAGTTAATCACAGAGGTTAAAAATATATTAATATACTGTCACGGATACCAGACCCAGAAGGCTAACCCCCACCCCCTTACTACCTCACCCCTGTTTCTCAGTGGTTTTGGGCTCCTCCGAGCAACCGCGGTCTCTGGAAGCTATCGGTTGCTTGTTTTTGTCACAAGTACTTTGTCAGAGAAGAGCTGGCCTCTGACCGGAAAAACCCTCCTAGGCTGGCCGGGCTCCTGGAACTCCCGGTCGGCCACCTCACAACGGACACCCGCCTAACCCCTCTCAGGCTGGACGGTCTCCTGGAACTCCCGGTCGGCTACAGAACAGCAGGACACCCGCTAAATTTAACCCTGGTCGCTCCAGCGGCCCTTTGTCCCAGAGCTCTGCTCTTTTGGGAATTGGTAGCTCCTAGGAAGGACAAGAGGTGGTGGAATTGCCGGAGGGGGCTACTTTGGGAACTGGGGGTTTTGGACACCCCTACCCCCCAATATTTACCAGGCTGTAACTCTGGTCCCCAGTAAGGAATCATGCCGCTTTTTGGACTGTGGCATCTGGAAGTGCTGCCACTCCACCGGGATCATGCCGAAACCGCCACCCCTGGGATTCTGAGGGATTGTGGTTGCTACGGCCGGCGCCAGCCTGTCTGGAGGGGCGGGAATAGTGGGAAAATTATGGGATTATCCAGTGTCTTATCAAGATGAGCTGTGTCTATAAAAGGAGTGAGTGTTGTCCAATAAAATCAGTTCTTGTTTTCACCTGAATGCTAGTTGTCTATGTATTTGGGTGAGCCCTGCTAAAATCACTTTTTCTCACTACATAGCAACCTGTTGTCAGGTATAGGAAGGACCCGGTAGCAGAGCTACCTAGTCTGGGTAGCTGGAGTCTGCCACAGGGTGGGACCCTGAATTCTGGTACTGTCGGGCATCAGGGGTGGCTACAGGCTGTGGTCACTGGCCAGCTACATAGCTGCAGTCGGCAGGGAGGAAGTAGGACCCGTTTGGCGGAGCTACCCAGTCGGGGTAGCCGGGGTATCCGTCACATATACCATGTTGGCTGTGCAAAACTGGGGAATGGGTAATAAAGGAATTATCTATCTTTTTAAACAATAACATTTTTGGAGTCAACTATCCCTTTAAATTGATTTTTTGTATGAAAGTAAAAGCTGTTTACATTTAAACAAACTAATATTGATTGCTACTGATATTCATTGCCCGGTGGGCACTTCCTACTAGTGCTCATTAGCCGATTGGTACTTTCTGATAATTCTTACTGAGCATTAGCAGGCAGTACATATGAACCAAGAAGCTTTACTTTGAAGTATATACAGTAATAGGCTGCACTTTAGTGACAAATGTATATTGAGTAGCCAGGGTAAGAGGTACAACCGGTAACTGAAGCCAATATAATTTCCCAACTAATTTATTATTGCACAAGCAGTCTCTAATGCAACACAAAATTAATTACACAAGAGCTGGCACTGGTTTTTTTAAAGCCCTAGAAGGATCAATCGGGGGGTGGGGGGGGGGGTTAAGAAGATGTTAAGAAACAGCACTGTTGCTTCTTAAAGGGATATTAAAGTCAAAATCCATTATGAAATTGTGTATAGTCTTTTTATATGCATACTTTCTGAGGCAACAGCTCCTACTGAGCATGTGCAAGAATTCTCAGTACCTGTATATATGTACATGCGTTTATGATTGGTTGATAGGTGTCATATGCTACAAGGAACAAGAGAATCGAAAGAAAAGAAAATCTATTGCTCATTTAGAATTTAAAGCGACACTAAACCCTACATTTTTGTTTCATGATTCAGATAGAGAATACAATTTTAAACAACTTTCCAATTTAGTTCTATTATCTAATTTGCTTCATTCTTTAGATTTTCTTTGCTGAAGAAATAGCAATGCACATGAGTGAGCCAATCACACAAGGCATCTATGTGCAGCTACCAATCAGCAGCTACTAAGCCCATCTAGATATGCTTTTCAGCAAAGGCTATCAAGAGAATGAAACAAAATAGATAATAGAAGTAAATTAGAAAATTGTTTAAAATTGCATGTTCTTTCTAAATCACGAAAGAAAAATATTGGGTTTCATGTCCTTTTAATGTTATTTCATTTTCTTTTCTATGCATCTGTTGATTAAGATATTCTACTGTATTGATTGCAGGCTCTCTCCAGTGCGCCTGCACCACAAGGGCTTTGTAGCTGCCTCTTCAGTTGGAGAAATGAAGCCCATTACCTCTACCTTGTTATCTGATGCCCCTTCGTATAATCACACCCCTGCAGAGCCATAACAGTGCGGGTCTTTAGCATTAATTCTGATTCCCTTTTCACATGCAATTGCACTAAACAATAATTACACTGAACTTTGAAAACACTCTAAGCTACATTAGAATTTCACAAGAAATTGCCTTGAGGTAGAACGTCTACGTCTATGTATTTGCTTATTGTCAAGGAACTATAGCCAGGAACTAGTCGGAGTCACTTGTGCAGGTGATTTCTTTACCGTTAACACCTTGGTTGCCAAAAAGCTGCCATGCTATAAGTTGCAGTCATTTCTGAAAAAGTAATATTTGGAAATGTCTACAATTCTGCTAAAGGTAATTGTTTTTAAAAAAACAAAAAGTCAATCACTTAGGTTATAAGTTTAAACAACTTTCTCATTGACTTCTATTATATCATTTTCTTTGTTCCTTTGGTATCCTTTGTTGAAAAGCAGGAACGTAAGCTCAGGAGCGTGCACGTGTCTGTAGCACTGTATGGCAGCAGTTTTAGCAAGAATGTTATCATATGCAAGAGCAATAGATGGCAGCATAATTTCCTGCAATATAGTGCTCTAGACACCTACATAGTTATCTCTTCAACAAAGAAAATCATAAGAACAAAGCAAATTTGATAATAGAAGTAAATTGGAAACTTTTTTTAAAAATTGTATATTGTCTGAATCATAAAAGAAAAAGTTTGGGTTTCATATCCCTTTAAGTACTATGAGATAAACAGAGTGGGGTTGTACTGAATCGGGGGCTAACTGGTGCACTGCAAGTGGCTGTAAACAGAATGGAAGGTTCAAGCACATTTTGCCCAGGTCACACGGGAGAAACTGAACAGCAGCAATTATTTTGGGGGACACAAGAAAAACGACACTTCTATTACTTACCGCTACTGAGGTCTTCAAGATGAAAACATTTAGGCTGAACAGAAGAAATGTGTGTGATCTGTAATTGGTGTTAACCCCTTCACTGCAAAAGCACAAAGAAAGAAACAGCTATTACATATCTTTAATATGAAACATAAACCAACAAATCCAATAAAAGATGAAAATTACAATATATGTATGTAGTTCACTACACTCAAGTTCTTAAAGGGACGTACTAAGCAAAAGATGACATGATCTAAATCATTGGAGCAAATACTTTTTGCATTACATCTGAAGGGTCTTACAGGCACCAAAGCAGAATACATCCGGTGATTGGTAACAACATATGACTGCTTCTTTGCCAGCTTTATTTTTCTGTGAAGCTGCATTGTTTGTTGGCTCCCTAATGGGAGTGCACCTATGTGTTTATATAGTCTCACAAATTAGAGATGTCATTTTCACATTAGGCTGGCCCCTTAAAAGTCTAAATACTTCTTGCAAGTCCCATAATGATTAGATCAATCTAAATAACCAGAGATCTGCAAGCCAAGTATAACACAAAAGTGCAATACCTCCATAGCGCTGTCACTGTCACTGCTAGAATTCTAATCACAAAACGGAAGACCCAGTTCAGGTTTATAAAGCAGCATAAAAAAAGCCAATCAGAATTAAAGGTAGGAAAAATCTGATTGGCTGATCCAATCAGCCAATCAGATTCAAGTTCAATCCGATTGGCTGATCCAATCAGCCAATCAGATTGAGCTCGCATTCTATTGGCCAATAGAATGCAAGCTCAATCTGATTGGCTAATTGGATCAGCAATCAGATTTTTCCTACCTTAATTCCGATTGGCTGATAGAATCCTATCAGCCATTCGGATGTTCAAGGGACGCCATCTTGGATGACGTCACTTAAATGAATATTCATTCGGCGAGTAGGCGTCGGTGGATGACGACGGCTCCGCGTCGGCTGCTTTGAAGATGGCTCCGCTCCGCTCCGGATGGATGAAGATTGAAGACGCCGCCTGGATGAAGACTTCTATCAGATGGAAGACCTCTTCAGCGCCCCTTGAATGAAGACTTCGGCCACTGCGGATGTCCTCTTCTGTTCCATCGGTGGTCGGCTGGCTGAAGACGGCTAAAGGTAGGATGATCTTCAGGGGGGTAGTGTTAGGTTTTTTTAAGGGGGGATTGGGTGGGTTAGAGTAGGGGTATGTGGGTGGTGGGTTTTAATGTTGGGGGGGTTGTATTTTTTTTTTTTTACAGGCAAAAGAGCTGAATACTTTGGGGCATGCCCCGCAAAAGGCCCTTTTAAGGGCTGGTAAGGTAATAGAGCTGTTAACTTTCGTAATTTAGAATAGGGTAGGGCATTTTTTGTAATTAGCTTAAAAATCTTGTAATATTTTTTTATTTTTTGTAACTTAGTTTTTTTTAATTTTTGTACTTTAGTTAGTTTATTTAATTGTATTTAATTGTAGGTATTTGTAGATAATTAATTTAATTAATTTAATAATAGTGTAGTGTTAGGTTTAATTGTAACTTAGGTTAGGATTTATTTTACAGGTAATTTTGTATTTCTTTTAGCTAGGTAGTTATTAAATAGTTAATAACTATTTAATAACTATTCTACCTAGTTAAAATAAATACAAAGTTACCTGTAAAATAAATATAAATCCTAAAATAGCTACAATGTAATTATTAATTACATTGTAGCTATCTTAGGGTTTATTTTACAGGTTAGTATTTAGTTTTAAATAGGAATAATTTAGTTAATGATAGTGTAGTGTTAGGTGTAATTGTAACTTAGGTTAGTTTTTATTTTACAGGTAAATTTGTCTTTATTTTAACTAGGTAGCTATTAAATAGTTAATAACTATTTAATAGCTATTGTACCTAGTTTAAATAAATTGAAATTTCCATGTAAAATAAAAATAAATCCTAAAATAGCTACAATATAATTATTAGTTATATTGTAGCTATATTAGGGTTTATTTTATAGGTAAGTATTTAGTTTTAAATAGGATTAATTTAGTTAATAATAGTAATTTTATTTAGATTTATTAAAATAATATTTAAGTTAGGGGGGTGTTAGGGTTAGACTTAGGTTTAGGGGTTAATTAGTTTAATATAGATGGCGGCGGTATGGGGGGGCAGGATAGGGGTTAATAAATTTATTATAGGTGGACGACGGTGTAGGGGGGGCAGATTAGGGGTTAATAAGTTTAATATAGGTTGCGGCGGGATCCGGGAGCGGCGGTTTAGGGGTTAAACAATTTATTTAGTTGCGGCGGGGTACAGGATCGGCAGGATAGGGGTTAATAAATTTATTATAGGTGGCGGCGGTGTAGGGGGGGGCAGGATAGGGGTTAATAGGTATTATGAAGGTGGCGGCGGGGTCCGGGAGCGGTGGTTTAGGGGTTAATCAGTTTATTAGAGTGGCGGTGGGCTCCGGGAGCGGCGGTTTAGGGGTTACCATGTTTAATATAGGTGGCGGTGGTGTAGGGGGGCAGATTAGGGGTGTTTAGACTCGGGGTACATGTTAGCGTGTTAGGTGTAGACGTTTCCCATAGGAATCAATGGGATGTCGGGCAGCAGCGAACATGAACTTTCGCTATGGTCAGACTTCCATTGATTCCTATGGGATCCACTGCCTCCAGGGCGGCGGATTGAAAACCAGGTACGCTGGGCCGGAAAAGTGCTGAGTGTACCTGCTAGTTATTTGATAACTACCAAAAGTAGTCAGACTGTGCCGAACTTGTGTTCGGAACATCTGGAGTGACGTAAGAATTGATCTGTGTCGGATTGAGTCCGGCGGATCGAAGCTTACGTCACAAAATTCTACTTTTGCCGGGCAGCAGGGCTTGATAACTTGATAACTGCAGAATTCCAGCGTATTTGAGGTTGACGGCTTGATAACTAGAGGCCACGGTGTCATCATGAAGGTATATTGACCCTCCATTAACATCACATAGTAATTCACATAGAAACCGGCTAAATCGAGGGGGGAAAATAAAAAACAAAACCTGCTAACAACAACAAAATTGCACTAGATCATCTTGACAAAGTATTACAATATGTTACAATATAAGAAAAATGTTATTTAGGAAAATATTATTCAACCACAAGAATGTAAGTATCGACAGTTACATCATACAACATTAAAGGGACACTAAATACAATTTTTTTTCTTTAATGATTCAGGTAGAGCATGCAATTTTAAGCATCTTTCTAATTTACTCCTATTATCAATGTTTCTTCGTTCTCTTGCTATCTTTATTTAAAAAGCAGGAATGTGGAGCTGGGTGATGTGATTTATGCGGTGATGCTGACACATGTACATTTTAGCTTCTATGTACCAAAATATTCACATTGAGTATTAGGTTATTGCACATTACTATTTTTGGGTCTGTTTATCATTTTTATGATATGACAAGAGTTTTCCACAAACTAATCAAATATTATTATTATTGTCTGTTTAGTGAACCCATAAGGACCATATATATTTGGCATTACCCTATGCCCTATCTATTAGAAGCATCCTTAGCCCTTGTGAGACTCACTAAATTGATTCAATATTTCTTCAACATGAGTCACAAATATTTGATTATTAAAGGGACAGTAAACCTTAAAAATAATGTTATATAATTCTGCACATAGTGCAGAATTATATAACATTATTTTTAAGGTTTACTGTCCCTTTAAGTGAAGTTATGAGATATTCAGAATGTTCATCTCAGTGACAGCTAAAGTGGATCCATAAAAGGTTTAAAGTGTAAATCATGTTGGAGTGTGTACATACCTACACTAATTCACACAGTTTAATAGAGGTTTAAGAGTCTTGCCAAGTGGTGCCCATTCTTTCTTCTAGTGGTTCATTATCTAGAAAAATCATCAGTCCTAAAATAAAAAAAACCTAGCCCTACCACTCTTAAAGGGACAGTATACTGTAAAATAGTTTTTCCCTTAATGTGTTTACAATTGCATTTTTTACCAACTGCAGAGTAAAAAATGTATGAAAATTAGCTTTTTAAGGTTTATTTCTGTATATTAAAGCTCTGATTTTGTGTTTTGAAGCCACAGCCTAATAAAATAGGTTGCCTAATAAAATAGGTTGAGCTTGTAGGTATAATCAGATCTCATTACTGTATCACATTGTGTACATATACCTGCTTCTTTATCTTATATCTGTCCTTAAAACAATCACCAGTACTTTGAGAGAACAATGGAAAATCAACATTTTATTACCTTATCTCTGCTTTATCACACTGGGAGTGTAATTTCTTCTGCTGGCTGTGTTTACAAAGCTTATCTATAGCTGGTACGCGCGGCCACAAACTTTCAGAATAGGTGGGGATACCACATGCTAAATTAACAATTTCAAATGCCAATATAAGGGTAAAGGAGCTACTTGTAAACAATTTAAAACACTCCAGCAGGTAAAGTGGATCATTGGGAACAAATTAAAGGGGAGAAAATTTTTGAGTAAACTGTCCCTTTAACTTGTGGGATTTACAAATACAAATACCTGATAATAACAATAATAATACTCAAAATTGGCTTTGCCCTCTAGGAGAAGGAACATCTTAATTGGGACCACATAAGGTATGGGAGCAGAGTCTGTTCAGCAGAGGAAGGGACAAAGTAGACACAAAGAAAGTAAAGTGTGTTCATGATAAATAATACATATTTGTACCATGGTCCTTTCTTTACTAAATTGTGGGCTGAAAAGTTGAATCAAAGCAACTGTAAGATCATTTAATGACAAACATAGGCCAATTTTATAGCAACACACTCTAGAGCAAACTAAAACCTGTGAGATTTAGGGAGCTCCAAGCTTCATCGACAGATGTTAAAAGATCCCACAGTATAATTGGTTCTATCAATGTGTTTGCTTTTTTTATATTTTGTACAAAACAACTAAGATGTATAGAGCCTGGTCAGGGAGTAATGAATCTGACAGATAAAGTCTTTGTGGTCAGCGTAGTCATGTTTTCACATACTATGTATAGAGACAGTTGGGGGAGGGGCCTATATGTTTTTTTGGTGCTATATTCTGGGTAAGAGGAGGTCACATTATATTTCCTAACCCAGGGGGTATCAGGTGCTGGTTTTGCGGCATGGTGCTTGGTGGGTAATGTCAGTGAATTGCTTTGTCCATGCTTCTGTTATTGAATTTACTCAGAAACCTAACAATGAATAAAGGAATCCTGACCACTCTGAAAAAAAAAGCAAAAAAAAAAAAAGCAGGAATGTGATGCATAGGAGCTGGCCTATTTTTGGTTGAGAACCTGGGTTATGCTTGCTTATTGGTGGGTAAATGTCAGCCTCCAATAAGCAAGCACTATCCATGGCTGCTAAGATTTATATTCATGATTTTCAAATAAAGATAGCAAGGGAACGAAGAAAAATTGATAATAGGAGTAAATGAGAAAGTTGCTTAAAATTGCATGCTCTATCTGAATCATGAAAGAAAAAAATTTGGGTTCAGTGTCCCTTTAATAATGAGAAAAATCCATTGCACCTATGAACATGTGTCATGAGGTAAGAATAACTGATAAATAATGTGAAAATATTATTGTATTCCTCGGAATGCATGTAAATAACTTGACATAATAATTATTTGTTTAGAGATTTGTTCTAGAGTATCATCTTTTCTCATCCTCTTGAAGTACTTAAAGGGATAGGAAAGTCAAAATTAAATATGCTTGATTTAGATAGAGCAGGCAATTTTAAGACACTTTTAAATTCACTTCTAATTTCAAATGTGCTTCATTCTCTTTGTATCCCTTGTATCCCTTGTTGAAAATGAACACGCACACATAATACACTAGTGGGAGCTAGCTGCTGATTGGTGCCTTCATTTGTCTCTTGCAATTGGCTAATTAGATGTGTTCAGCTAGCTGCCAGTAGTGCAATGCTGTTCCTTCAGCAAAGGAGAACAAGAGAAAGAAACAAATTAGATAATAGAAGTAAATTGGAAAGTTGTTTAAAATTGTATGTGCTATCCAAATCATGAAAGAAAACTTTGGGGTTTTCCTGTCCCTTTATAATAGAATATATATATAGAATATAAATGCATATAATGTTTAGAATTACTTCTAGATACTCAAAGAAGTTTAATAGAAAGCGTCTAAGTAACAAGCATTTAACCCATCCTAACCTGTAGCATCTCTCCGAGACTAGAAGGCCTAACCCAATGTTTATATGTAATAATAACTTGTATATCCCTCACTATAGCATTGCTTTGAAGTGATGTGTAGATGTGCGTATCCAGTTTTGCATACGCACACACAGAAACATGACTATTGTTATATAAACTCTATTTATCCTGCCGTCTCTGCGTGCTTACATAACAGGTTAAATTCAGATATACTGACTGCAAGCCAGGAAAATATCAGAACAGCTAACACAAACACAAACACAAAACCAGATTTCCATAGCAACCCCCTTTCAAACCATCAAGTAAAATACTTGGCTTTTTTTTCTACAAGTATTTTCAAGCAGAGTTTTAAATGTCCTTTGACCCGAAATCTGAACCTTGGGTATATATGAGAATAACTTGCAATGCTCTGGGGAATGTCGGTCTCTACAAAAGAGCTTGCAATTCATTAGAAGAAAAACAACATCCGTTCAGTAGCTGATGTAAAAAAGACTTAACAGAAGCAAATCCCAACAGGAATTACTGATCTTTTCTTAAAATACCCAGTGATTTTCCGTAGAAAACACCCCCTTAAAAATCCTGTGTTTTTGTTTCTCTCTAGTGTACATACAAATACAGCTGGAGATAGCTACTTAGCTCAATAGCAGTGCCAGGTGTATGACATACCTTAAAGGGACACTGTACCCAAATTTTTTCTTTTGTGGTTCAGATAGAGCATGCAATTTTAAGAAACTTTCTAATTTACTCCTATTATCAATTTTTCTTCGTTCTCTTGCTATCTGTATTTGAAAAGCAAGACTATACGTTTAGAAGCCGGCCCAATTTTGGTTCACAACCTGGGTTGTGCTTGCTGATTGGACAGCACCAATAAACAAGTGCTGTCCATCCCTAAACCAAAAATTGTCTGTTTCCTTAGCTTAGATGCCTTCTGTTTCAGATAAAGATAGCAAGAGAACGAAGAAAATGTGATAATAGGAGTAAATTAGAAAGTTGCTTAAAATTGCATGCTCTATCTGAATCATGAAAGAAAAAAAAAATTGGGTTTAGTGTCCCTTTAAAGGAATAATGTTTTTTCCTGGTTAGACATGAAACTTCACATTTTTATTTCATGATTCAGATAGAGCAATTTTAAACCTCTTTCCAATTTATTTCTATTATCAAATAAGCTTTATTCTCTTGGTATCCTTTGATTAAGGAGCAGCAATGCACTACTTGGAGCTAGCTGTACACATCTGGTGAGCCAATTACACGAGGCATATATGTGCAGCCACCAATCAGCAACTAGCAGTGTATTGCTGTCCTGGGCCCACCTAGTTACGCTTATTAACAAATGATACCAATAAAACAAATAAATTAGATAATAGAAGTATATTGGAAAGTTGTTTAAAATCACAAGCTCCATCTCAGAAAGAGTATTTTTTTTAAATTGTATTTATTTTTAAAAAAATCCAATTTCTTTCTATTATCAAATTTATTTTATTTCTTGGGATCCTTTGTTGAAAAAAAGCAGGTAATTAGGTTTAGGAGTGTGCATGTGTCTGGCGTACTATAGGCACGGTACCCACACATACAAACATGAGAACAAAGCAAACATTGTTTGCTCTGTCTGAATGAAGAATGAAAAAAAAAATGTTTTTCTAGTTTCTTTAAATAGAGAATTTAATGTTTTTTTACCATGGCTATATATAAAGTGTTGTTTTCACATTTCCACTTAGTCTGCCAAATCCAGCTTGAAAATGTGACCTCTTGTTCTTTAACTCTCTTTTCTATGTTTATCATGTTTGTCAATATTTCCAGATGACCCCCCCCCCCCCTTATCTCCGTTGTGCATTACATTTTAACTAGGAGATATCCACTACACAGAATATATTACCATGCACCTATAATTTATTCTGGTGTAAATCACATTTTACTATGAGGATTTTGTTTTGTTTTTAAAGTTTAAAAATTATACTTTTGTAGTCTTGTCATTGAACCCACTGGTTAAAGTCAAAATTAAAGGGGCAGTCTGCACCAGAATTTTTATTGTTTTAAGAGATAGATAATCCCTTTAATACCCATTCTCCAGTTTTGCACAACCAACACAGTTCTATTAATACACTTTTACCTTTGTAATTACCTTGTATCTAAGCCTCTGCAGACTGCCCCCTTATTTCAGTTATTTTAACAGACTTAAACTTTCATGGTTCAGAGGGTACAATTTTAGGAGATTTTTTTCAGTTTATTTCTGTGATTAAATGTACTTTGTTTGCTTAGTATCCTTTGTTGAAAAGTATACCTAGGTAGGCTCAGGAACAGCTATGCACTAGTGGTAGCTAGCTAGTAATTAGTGTCTTGCCTCTTGTTATTGGCACATCAGATGTGTTCAGCTAGGTCCCAGAAGTGCACTCCTCACTTGGATCTGACTAACAATGTGCGCAAGCGAAAAGGGGTTTATCGCAGCTCTTTGCACACGTCTGAAGTATCACGTGTATTACAGGTTAAAAGTAAACGCATTTGCTCGATCGTAATTTAATTTAACGTGCGTCAGGACTACAAAGTTGCATAAAACACATTAAACTCACATTTAAAAGTACAGTTACAATCATAACACTGATAAAAATTATAAAAAAAACAGGTGTAAGAAAAAAAAGGCAGGCAAAGGGATTTAAAGGGACAGTAAACATTAAAAATAATGTTATATAATTCTGCACATAGTGCATAATTATATAACATTATATTAGCCAAATATTATTTAAACGTAATTTCCCCTATTCATTTTTAAAAGAAAGCGCTGTTTCACAGACCCGCTCTCTGCTCTCTGCTGAGCGGGTCTGTTATATTTCCTCAGCGCATCGGGCCAGCTGTATAGTCACTGTGACAGGAGCGAGCTGCACTTAGTCTTATGGCGAGGTCGGGCCAGGCTGTGACTATACACCCTTTAACATAGAGGTACATACATATAAATGTATTTATATGTGTATTTATGTATTTATATATCTGTATTTACTGACATATATACACAAAATACAAATATATACAGTGTATATATATATATATATATATATTTATATACACACACAAACAGACATAAATATTGTCATGTAGCTGAAAACATGTAAAAACAGAATTTATGCTTACCTGATAAATTACTTTCTCCAACGGTGTGTCCGGTCCACGGCGTCATCCTTACTTGTGGGAATATCTCTTCCCCAACAGGAAATGGCAAAGAGTCCCAGCAAAGCTGGCCATATAGTCCCTCCTAGGCTCCGCCCCCCCAGTCATTCGACCGACGGACAGGAGGAAAAATATAGGAGAAACCATATGGTACCGTGGTGACTGTAGTTAGAGAAAATAATTCATCAGACCTGATTAAAAAACCAGGGCGGGCCGTGGACCGGACACACCGTTGGAGAAAGTAATTTATCAGGTAAGCATAAATTCTGTTTTCTCCAACATTGGTGTGTCCGGTCCACGGCGTCATCCTTACTTGTGGGAACCAATACCAAAGCTTTAGGACACGGATGAAGGGAGGGAGCAAATCAGGTTACCTAAACGGAAGGCACCACGGCTTGCAAAACCTTTCTCCCAAAAATAGCCTCCGAAGAAGCAAAAGTATCAAATATGTAAAATTTGGCAAAAGTGTGCAGTGAAGACCAAGTCGCTGCCTTACATATCTGATCAACAGAAGCCTCGTTCTTGAAGGCCCATGTGGAAGCCACAGCCCTAGTGGAGTGAGCTGTGATTCTTTCAGGAGGCTGCCGTCCGGCAGTCTCGTAAGCCAATCGGATGATGCTTTTAAGCCAAAAGGAAAGAGAGGCAGAAGTCGCTTTTTGACCTCTCCTTTTACCAGAATAGACGACAAACAGAGAAGATGTTTGTCTGAAATCCTTTGTAGCTTCTAAATAGAATTTTAGAGCACGGACTACGTCCAAATTGTGTAACAAACGTTCCTTCTTTGAAACTGGATTCGGACACAAAGAAGGTACAACTATCTCCTGGTTAATATTTTTGTTAGAAACAACCTTTGGAAGAAAACCAGGCTTAGTACGCAAAACCACCTTATCTGCATGGAACACCAGATAGGGCGGAGAACACTGCAGAGCAGATAACTCTGAAACTCTTCTAGCAGAAGAAATAGCAACCAAAAACAAAACTTTCCAAGATAACAACTTAATATCTATGGAATGTAGAGGTTCAAACGGAACCCCTTGAAGAACTGAAAGAACTAGATTTAAACTCCAGGGAGGAGTCAAAGGTCTGTAAACAGGCTTGATCCTAACCAGAGCCTGAACAAATGCTTGAACATCTGGCACAGCTGCCAGTCGTTTGTGTAGTAAGACAGATAAAGCAGAAATCTGTCCCTTTAGAGAACTCGCAGATAATCCTTTATCCAAACCTTCTTGCAGAAAGGAAAGAATCCTAGGAATCTTTATCTTATTCCATGGGAATCCCTTGGATTCACACCAGCAGATATATCTTTTCCATATTTTATGGTAAATCTTTCTAGTTACCGGTTTTCTGGCCTGAACCAGAGTATCTATCACAGAATCTGAAAACCCACGCTTTGAAAGAATCAAGCGTTCAATCTCCAAGCCGTCAGCTGGAGGGAAACCAGATTTGGATGTTCGAATGGACCCTGAGCAAGAAGGTCCTGTCTCAAAGGTAGCTTCCATGGTGGAACCGATGACATATTCACCAGGTCTGCATACCAAGTCCTGCGTGGCCACGCAGGAGCTATCAAGATCACCGAGGCCCTCTCCTGTTTGATCCTGGCTACCAGCCTGGGAATGAGAGGAAACGGTGGAAACACATAAGCTAGGTTGAAGGTCCAAGGTGCTACTAGTGCATCCACTAGAATCGCCTTGGGATCCCTGGATCTGGACCCGTAGCAAGGAACCTTGAAGTTCTGACGAGACGCCATCAGATCCATGTCTGGAATGCCCCATAATTGAGTCAACTGGGCAAAGATCTCCGGGTGGAGTTCCCACTCCCCCGGATGGAATGTCTGACGACTCAGATAATCCGCTTCCCAGTTTTCCACACCTGGGATGTGTATCGCAGATAGATGGCAGGAGTAATCCTCCGCCCATTGTATTATTTTGGTCACTTCTTTCATCGCCAGGGAACTCCTTGTTCCCCCGTGATGATTGATATACGCAACAGTCGTCATGTTGTCTGATTGGAATCTTATGAATCTGGCCTTTGCAAGCTGAGGCCAAGCCCTGAGAGCATTGAATATCGCTCTTAGTTCCAGAATGTTTATCGGGAGAAGAGACTCTTCCCGAGACCATAGTCCCTGAGCTTTCAGGGATTCCCAGACCGCGCCCCAGCCCACTAGACTGGCGTCGGTCGTGACAATGACCCACTCTGGTCTGCAGAAGCTCATTCCCTGGGATAGGTGGCCCAGGGTTAGCCACCAACGGAGTGAATCTCTGGTCTTCTGATCTACTTGAATCACTGGAGACAAGTCTGTATAGTCCCCATTCCACTGTTTCAGCATGCACAGTTGTAATGGTCTTAGATGAATTCGCGCAAAAGGAACTATGTCCATTGCTGCAACCATCAACCCTACTACTTCCATGCACTGAGCTATGGAAGGACGTGGAACAGAATGAAGAACTTGACAAGCGCTTAGAAGTTTAGACTTTCTGACATCTGTCAGAAAAATCCTCATTTCTAAGGAATCTATTATTGTTCCCAAGAAGGGAACTCTTGTTGACGGAGACAGAGAACTTTTTTCTATGTTCACCTTCCATCCGTGAGATCTGAGAAAGGCCAGAACGATGTCTGTATGAGCCTTTGCTTTTGTAAGGGACGACGCTTGAATTAGAATGTCATCCAAGTATGGTACTACTGCAATGCCCCTCGGTCTTAGAACCGCTAGAAGGGACCCGAGTACCTTTGTGAAAATCCTTGGAGCAGTGGCTAATCCGAATGGGAGGGCCACAAACTGGTAATGTTTGTCCAGAAAGGCGAACCTTAGGAACTGATGATGTTCTTTGTGGATAGGAATATGTAGGTACGCATCCTTTAGATCCATGGTAGTCATAAATTGACCTTCCTGGATAGAGGGTAGAATCGTTCGAATGGTTTCCATTTTGAACGATGGTACCCTGAGAAATTTGTTTAGGATCTTTAAATCCAGAATTGGTCTGAAGGTTCCCTCTTTTTTGGGAACTACGAACAGATTTGAGTAAAAACCCATTCCTTGTTCCGTTATTGGAACTGGGTGTATCACTCCCATCTTTAAGAGGTCTTCTACACAATGTAAGAACGCCTGTCTCTTTATTTGGTTTGAGGATAAGTGAGACATGTGGAACCTTCCCCTTGGGGGTAGTTCCTTGAATTCCAGAAGATAACCCTGAGAAACTATTTCTAGCGTCCAGGGATCCTGAACATCTCTTGCCCAAGCCTGAGCAAAGAGAGAGAGTCTGCCCCCCACTAGATCCGGTCCCGGATCGAGGGCTACTCCTTCATGCTGTTTTGTTAGCGGTAGCAGGCTTCTTGGCCTGCTTACCCTTGTTCCAGCCTTGCATTGGTTTCCAGGCTGGTTTGGACTGTGAGGCATTACCCTCCTGCTTAGAGGATGCAGAATTAGAGGCCGGTCCGTTCCTGAAATTACGAAAGGAACGAAAATTAGACTTATTCTTGGCCTTGAAAGGCCTATCTTGTGGGAGGGCGTGGCCCTTTCCCCCAGTGATGTCTGAGATAATCTCTTTCAATTCTGGTCCAAAGAGAGTTTTACCCTTGAAGGGGATGTTAAGCAATTTTGTCTTGGATGATACATCCGCTGACCAAGACTTTAGCCAAAGCGCTCTGCGCGCCACAATTGCAAACCCTGAATTTTTCGCCGCTAATCTAGCTAATTGCAAAACGGCATCTAAAATAAAAGAGTTAGCCAACTTAAGTGCGTGAACTCTGTCCATAACCTCCTCATATGGAGTCTCTCTACTGAGCGACTTTTCTAGTTCCTCGAACCAGAACCACGCTGCTGTAGTGACAGGAACAATGCATGAAATGGGTTGTAGAAGGTAACCTTGCTGTATAAAAATCTTTTTAAGCAAACCTTCCAATTTTTTATCCATAGGATCTTTGAAAGCACAACTATCCTCGATAGGAATAGTAGTGCGCTTGTTTAGAGTAGAAACTGCCCCCTCGACCTTAGGGACTGTCTGCCATAAGTCCTTTCTGGGGTCGACCATAGGAAATAATTTCTTAAATATAGGAGGGGGAACAAAAGGTATGCCGGGCTTCTCCCACTCCTTATTCACTATGTCAGGCACCCGCTTGGGTATAGGAAAAGCGTCGGGGTGCACCGGAACCTCTAGGAACTTGTCCATCTTGCATAATTTTTCTGGAATGACCAAGTTGTCACAATCATCCAGAGTAGATAACACCTCCTTAAGCAGTGCGCGGAGATGTTCTAATTTAAATTTAAATGTCACAACATCAGGTTCAGCCTGTTGAGAAATTTTTCCTGAATCTGAAATTTCCCCATCTGACAAAACCTCCCTCATGGCCCCTTCAGATTGGTGTGAGGGTATGACAGAACAATTATCATCAGCGCCCTCCTGCTCTTCAGTGTTTAAAACAGAGCAATCACGCTTTCTCTGATATGCAGGCATTTTGGATAAAATATTTGCTATGGAGTTATCCATTATAGCCGTCAATTGTTGCATGGTAATAAGCATTGGCGCGCTAGAAGTACTAGGGGCCTCCTGCGTGGGCAAAACTGGTGTAGACACAGAAGGAGATGATGTAGAACCATGTCTACTCCCTTCATCTGAGGAATCATCTTGGGCAATTTCATTATCTGTGGCAGTACTGTCCTTACTTTGTTTGGACGCTATGGCACAATTATCACACAATTTTGAAGGGGGAGACACATTGGCTTTCATACATATAGAACATAGCTTGTCTGAAGGCACAGACATGTTAAACAGGCTTAAACTTGTCAATAAAGCACAAAAACCGTTTAAAAACAAAACCGTTACTGTCTCTTTAAATTTTAAACAGAGCACACTTTATTACTGAATATGTGAAAAAATATGAAGGAATTGTTCAAAATTTACCAAAATTTCACCACAGTGTCTTAAAACATTAAAAGTATTGCACACCAATTTTCAGAGCTTTAACCCTTAAAATAACGAAACCGGAGCCGGTTACAGATTTAACCCCTATACAGTCCCAGCTACAGCCTTTGCTGTGACTTTACCAAGCCCAGAGGGGAATACGATACCAAATGACGCCTTCTAGGAACTTTTCCAACTACTTTCAGGTCCTCACACATGCATCTGCCTGTCTTGCTCTCAAAAACAACTGCGCAGTAATGGCGCGAAAATGAGGCTCAGCCTACAACTGGGAAGGCCCTTCCTGACTGGAAAAGGTGTCTAACATAGTGCCTGACGTTAAAAAATGTTACCCAAGTTTATAAGTGTGAATTATCAGCATAAACATGTATAAAATGTCCAAATAAAGCAATCGATTTAGCCCATAAAAGTGTCTACCAGTTTTATAGCCCATATTAAGCCCTTTATTCTGTTTGAGACTAAGAAAATGGCTTACCAATGACAGCCTTCCAGCATTACACAGTCTTGTTAGAAATATGGCTAGTCATACCTTAAGCAGAAAAGTCTGCTAACTGTTTCCCCCAACTGAAGTTACTTCATCTCAACAGTCCTATGTGGAAACAGCAATCGATTTTAGTTACTGTCTGCTAAAATCATCTTCCTCTCACAAACAGAAATCTTCATCTTTTTCTGTTTCAGAGTAAATAGTACATACCAGCAATATTTTAAAATAACAAACTCTTGATAGTAGAATAAAAAAACTACAACTAAACACCACATACTCTTAACCATCTCCGTGGAGATGTTGCCTGTGCAACGGCAAAGAGAATGACTGGGGGGGCGGAGCCTAGGAGGGACTATATGGCCAGCTTTGCTGGGACTCTTTGCCATTTCCTGTTGGGGAAGAGATATTCCCACAAGTAAGGATGACGCCGTGGACCGGACACACCAATGTTGGAGAAATTATATTTATGCAATATTCATATTTAATAAAGTGTTTAACTGTATTTACTGTAAATATTTTACATTCCAATGTTCTTCACATGTTCTAAGTATTTTTAAATAGATATTCATATTATATCTCTATACCTATATGTAGATAGATAGATAGATAGATAGATAGGTAGCTATACATATTTTACCAAAAATACATCACATATGTATAGAAATATGTATTTAGGAATAAATAGAACATATTCTGCAATGTGAAGAACATTGGAATGTGAAATATTAATATTTCAGGTCAGTCTAGAGCACTTAAGAAAACACTATTGTTTTTCTGTTGTTCCCCCCCCACACACTTTTTGTGCTCCATTAAAGTCTATGGGGGAATACGTTAATGCGGTCACGATATCCTAAGTTCAGCTTTTTGTGCACATTGGCTAAGAGCTTGTGCAAAAACGTTTTGACTTTCAACTTTTGTGCATTACCCGACACGTGCAAAAAGCTTATGTCTAGTAGAACTAACACTTGAGCAGGAGCGATAAATAATGTCCACTCATACTCTAGATATAATTGCTCTGCTAGAGTACTGGAAAAACTGTAAGAATGGGCTGGTAAATGGCAAATGCAGGTTAACATTGATAAATGTAGGATATTGTTTTTTGAATGCAAAAGTAAGCATGCTACCTAATAGTTACATGGGATAAGACTTTGTGAAATATACCTGGATATGGATTTAGAGGTTTTTGTAGACAACAAACTAAACTAAAACATAGTGCTCAGTGCCAGGTAGCGGTTATTAGTGTGTATAAAAATTGGCATGGATGCAAGAGATGGAAGTTTAATTCTGCATATATGTAAATCCCTGGTAAGACATCACCTTGAGTACATAGTACAGTTTTGGGGATCAATTATTAAAAAGAACTAGAGACAATTAAGAGAAGACAAAACTAATAAGATCATTTAAACATTTAGGGGTATATTTATGAAGCAGAGGATGTTGCTTATTCTGCTGCTCCTTTTAAGTGGTGGACTGCAATAATCCCAATCAGATTCAATCAGAATGATTGACACCCCCTGCTAGTGGCCGATTACCCACAAATGTGCAGGGGGCGGCATTGCACAAGCATTTCACCAAAAATGCTTGTGCACGGTTACATGCAGACAGCATATGCTGTCGGCAGTTAGCGATGCCGGGCGGACATGATTCACTGCAGTGAATCATCATGTCTACCCGGCATTTGATAAATCTACCCCTTAGGCTATGAAGAGAGGTTTGCCAAATTGGGTCTGTTTTCCTCTAGAAAATAGGTAAATGGAGATATGATGACTTTATATGAATGTATTCACAGCCCATGTTGAAAGTTGACTGTAATAAGAAAATTGTGACAAAAGGGTTAAACTTTAAGGTTAGAGAAAAGGACCAAGCAACCAAAACATTTTACTGTAGGAGAATGCAAACTGTGGATCTCCTGAGGAGATAGTGACTGCCTGTACATTACAGGTCAAGTGACATAGGATCATACACAGAATTTACCAGACATGCACACTAAAACCCCAAATATTGTTACTTTTTGACTCATCAACAGCTGTCCCTGACTGACATCAGCAGGAAAGATTAGATAAAAATAGGCACTTTTAAACTAGGATAACCTCGTTACAACATGGCATTGCACGTTACTAAAACTCTACTCTTATTTCCAGGGGTGTAACGAAACCTCATTGGTCCCAATGGAAAAAGGCTTTGATGGGTAGCTCATTTAAACAGCGCCCTTATTGGCCATTTGTATTCAGCAGAAGCTGTGCGGGCAGCCACGTAGCAACAAGAGTGACTGTTCTCTATGACCGAGAGTCCTACCCTCTTGGTTAGTCTTCACCAGAGCATTTACACTTCCTGTACAAGTATGGCAGCAGTTTGATGGCCATCTTGGAACCCTGCCACCATGTTTGTAAAGGCAAATCCTTACATTGTGGGCCCTGGCTTGGGGGCGCACAAAGTGGGGACAGGCAAGACACAGGTAGATCCTGGTCCCACCAAATAAATAATGAAAATAAAATGACTGATTGCAGGGCTAGGTGGGCCTGGTCTTCATTGAGACCAATTGGACCCCTATAGTTACCCCCCTGCTTATTTCTTCAATATTAATACAACTAAAATAATTTTAACAAACACATCTGCATATTATCATCAGGTTAATCTTTGCTTTGAATAAATCATTGTGGTTTATTATGTGTTTAACCCATTACAGATAAAGAGGTACATTTATCAAGCAGTGGATGCTGCTTATTCCGCGTAAGCCTTCTGGCTCGTAAGACCGCTGCTCCTTAACTCGTCCGTCACCTCGGAGGTGGCGGACTGCAATCATCCCAATCAGATACGATCTGGATGATTGACAACCTCTGCTAGCGGCCTATTGGCCACGAATGTGCAGAGGGGGCATTGCACAAGCATTTCACCAGAAAAGCTTGTGCAATGATAAATGCCGACAGCGTGTCGAGCAGACATGACTCGCTACAGCGAATCATGTCCGCTCGACCTTTGATAAATCTAAAAGGATTCATTACAAGGGCTTGATATTTTCACTAGTCCACTTGACCTGGGTGAGTAAGAAATTGCAGTGGACAAGTAACATTTTTTCTTTTTTCTTATCTTTAACATTAGTGGACTTATTAGGTTTCACTGAGTAACTTTTGACCTCTGACTAGTAATCTTTAGTAATATTTTTCCACCCCTAGACATTACGATGGGTAAATGAACAATTAATTAATTACAGCATTTAATTTGAACGACCCTAAAACTCGGGACCAGCAGTTCTCTGTGTCTCCCAAACGGTACTTATAAATATAATAACCCCTCTGTGGGATTTAAACACAAAGGGCTAATTATCTAAATCTCTCTGGTCTGGCAAGATTATCTAAGATTCTAAGGAGTCTCGTCAGTACTGTGAATTCCTTCAAAAAAATGTTACAAAGGCAAATTTTAGGAACTAATATTGTAATATAATGCTTAAATGAATTAGAGCATGCTATGTTCTACTATAACCGGACTAAGTTAAAATCAGACCATAATGTGTAAGATGCAAAGCAAACTATTATTTCATTGTAAAATGAGTCTTGCAGCCCTGGCAAGCGGACTAAATAGGGGCTGACCTTGGGCATGTCTGAAGTTGTCTAACAGTTCTTGTATTTTTTAAGCATTTTACTTATGCAAGTCTACCTGTTTTATCTCACCAAATGTAAGTTGGTGAGCTTGTCTCAAAATACACTGTGCACTTATACATTGCTAGAGACTAGACATTTATGCAAGTTTAAGTACACAGAAAACTATTTATGTGTTAAAGGTAGTCACAGAGAATGGTAAAACATTGCTGTGTTTGATACGTGTAATTAGTGGGGTAAAATATCTGCTTGTGCAAATACACTGCTCTTTGTCTGCTACTGGAAATTAAAGGGACATAAAAACAGGTTGAGATCTGTGCATATCCTAAAAGGGTTAATTAATTAAACATAGTTTGCATAAAAAATTGTTTAAAAATTGCTGGCAAATATGAATGAATTACATAGCTAAGCTGCCTGGAGCAGCCAACTCCACCCCCTTATCAGTGTTTAGACACAGGCATTGTATTTCAACTGAGTTCACAGCTTCTAGGCTTGCTCCAGCAGATAATCCCTACTCACTTTTGCATTCTACCAAAACAACAATAGATAGAGATACAGCTATAGAAGGAAATGTGTGGGGGGAGTTAGAGCTTTACAATTCAGAAACTAAAAAGAAAGGGTTAATAGCGAGGCACTGCAGTATAAATTTGCAGGTAAAGTAATTAAAGTACATATTATTATATTTTGTCTATCTCAACTTGTTTTATGTCCCTTTAAAGGGATTAAAATTACAACTGTGTGTACGTTACTGCCAGCCAACAAGTTGTAATCAGTTATTTGTGTGTTACTGACAGCGAAAGCAATACATTTATCAGTTGTGAAAATGTTATACATGATGAGATCAAAGGTGGGAACCCCATTGTGTGACCCCACCCATGGAGTCACCTACAGGCGTGTGTCCAATAGGGGAAAGCTGGCAACCCTAGAAACACACTGAGATTTTAATTCGATATGTTTAGTAATATACAGTTAAAAAAATAATAAAAATACTTTCATTTGCCCCTTTTTACTATAATTTAACTCTGAAAAGTGTTATTTTTTCCAATTGAACTGAAAGTGCACACCGCAAACTTCACAAGCCTAATCTGCTACATATCTGGCACTAACTGCTCTCAGCAGAGATGGTAAGATAACCTTCTGCAAAACAAGAAAAGGTTTTATAGAATACGCTTTATCTATTCTAGTTACAAGTCCAGGGTGACTCCTCCAAATAAGTTGGTTTTGTTACTGATAAACAATTGCAGCAAACAAGGTGTTAATGTATTCAGGAACTTTTTATATTCAGTTAGTATAAATATTAATTACAAGACTACACATGTTGTAATAAATAGGTGTTTCATCTGCAAATCCAGATCTTAGTGTGTTGCACTTTTACAAGAAGAAATTCAGTTCCAAAAACAGACGAATGCTGCTGGCGGCCACCATGTTCAGCATTTTTTTCTTCCTGAAAAGTCTGAATGCACAGGTTTACAATCTCCAACACGTGCCTTATCTGGAGAAGCAAATCTGGACTTGTTACTGAACTAGACATGGCTTCTGGACTTGTTACTGGACTAGACATGGCTTCTGGACTTGTTACTGGACTAGACATGGCTTCTGGACTTGTTACTGGACTAGACATGGCTTCTGGACTTGTTACTGGAATAGACATGGCTTCTGGACTTGTTACTGGACTAGACATGGCTAGCGATGGTCATTATTTAGCAAAATAACCCATGTTTTGCAGTTCTTTCTCGAATAATTTCTGCTGAATTGAATTAAAGAGAGGTATGTGGGGGGGGGGGGGGCGTGTGTAAGCAGCGGCCATGTTAGGTCGCAAGATCTGTAGCTCTGAGTATGATCTCTCTAACCCGCTGGTTTCAGAGCCCATCCTGCAAGTTGTTTAAAAGCTGCTCTCATATTTGCTTGACTCATGTATCACTGTGAGTGGATTGATATAAAATTTGCAGGGCTTATGATTACTGGATCCAGATCTGGACCATTGAGAACTCCGGCGGCGGCCTCACTACGAGGACTCAACACCCCCCCAGTATATGGGGTATAGCAGTCGCATTTGGACTGCCCTTCTTTATCCTAGGAGGGGAACCTCGTAACCTGCACCATCTAGAGCGGTATATTGAGGAAGCCACCAAGCTTGTGATCGTATATTCACATAGTGGAGCTGCCTGAAATCTCCTCCGGAAAATGGAAGCCTTGACTAGGTGGGAAGCTGAGATGACGCAGCTCATAAATGATCATTATAAAAGCCTAGAATTTGAGCTATGTAAGCTAGTCCTAAGATCAAAGCCTCAATACACTGGCCTAGCAGCAAGAATGACTGAGCCGACAAAGGAGCTGACATATCTAATTGCCGGGGGGCTCAATATCCAATCTCAGCCTGTAATGCTGAAGGATAGTGACCTACCCTTTATAATACCTCCAGAGGCCCCGCAGAACACAGAAGTTTCCTCGCAACACCCCTGTATGGCGGATCATCTACCCGATAACCCGGCTGCAGATAAAAATATACCGCCTATGGTACTGTGGTTAAGGGGTGACCTGGCGCCTCGATGGATTAGACGATGCAGGCGGAGGGCGAGACAGTTGGCCTTGAGGGTTCCTGTATTTCACACAGTCACTGGCTGACCCAGGGGGTCACAAAGAAGGCGACCGGCGCAGCCAGGGGAAGCAGCAGCAAGTCGGGTTTCTCTCTCTCTCCCTGTGAACCACGAAGCGCCCGACTTCCTTACACTGCAGAGGGTTACAGTCATGAGTTTGTGAGTCAACCTGCTCTGAGGAAAAGAGTGTTAACTAATTGAGCATTAAAGGTGGAGGAGCTGATGCCTAGTGGGGTAGCTGCGGTGCTATCCCGTTCTGCATACAGCCGACTGAGAGCTTCCAGTACACAGGCACTTACCACAAGGGGACATTCTCAGTCATGCAGGCAAGCTTATTCAGACCTCTACTGTGGCCCTGTATATCACCCGAGTGTTTCTAGTTGCCGCTGGATGAGAGACTTTAGCTCACAAGCATCTATGACAAGAGTACACTTTCAGTCATGCAGGCAAGTTTGTTCGGATCTTTGCAGCAGCCTTGTATATCCTAAATCCCATAACATAGACTTGAGAACCGGTGTGGGCTAGCTACCAATTTGCACATGACCTATGGAGGTGAGCAGGGGACACTCCACAGTTCCATATATACCGGATCATTTTTAGTCATACGGTTTCTCTGCCATGTGCCGGGGGCTAAGTGTGCGTTAGAATTAAGTCACCATAAAATTTGGAAATAGTTTGGTGACCCCACTTTAGAACTGCTCTCACCATGTTACATGGTCCCTTAACTATAAACCAACAATTATTTTTTACTCTCATACTGCAGTCGTTCTTATATATTGCTTGCAGAGATCTCTCTATGTGACTGCTGGAACATTCAGTGGTACTAATTTGATCACCATCTAATGTACATTGAACTGCCTAACCTACAAGTTATACTATTTATGACAATGTTTTTTGTTTGTTGATATGTATGTAACCACTGTGCACAATCATATGGTTCAGTGCAGGGTATTGTATTATTTCTCATTTTCAGAACTGTTTCAACCACATCAGAATATTGCATGGAATGTGTACTACCAGTATAGACACATTTGTTCCCTATATTCCCCACCAATTATTTTCTATTGAGCATGCAATTTCATATAATATTTTACCCTATATAATTGCTGCAGCCATTAGGTGTGCATGCTATTAGTCTTACCACTCTATACCGCATAGACCTTCAACTATAAACCAACGACTATCTTTGCTCTTAAGTTGCAGTTCTTTCATATTACATATAGAGATCTATATTTAGTAAACTGGTTTGAACACTATTTGTGTCCGACTATGTGGCTCTATATATATTGAACTACCTAGTCTACAAGATATACCATTTATGACAAGGATTATTGTTAGATAACAGGATATAACCATTGATGACTAAGCATGCAATACTATATTCTTCTCATTCTCACAAGAAGTTATGTTTCACTATACATTAACTCAGTAAGACTGTCTACCAACTAGGCGGCTAATAAGACACCTTTATCTTAAAGTATAATTTATTGAGTTTATTGCCGCAGGGTTTAGGGCCCAGACCCTTGTGGCAGACTCACAATCTTTTGGTCTAAAAACTGCGCGTATATCACCAACTGTAGAACAGTCTTTAAAATAGCTGAACGTGCTTACACTCTGGCAGTCCATCATACATATTTCCTTAAGCATCACTTTAAATTTTCTCAATTTCTTAGGTACGGCCAACATCACTCTAGGTAGTTCTAGAACGATAAGATGCTCAGAATAGCACCTAGGGGTCCATACACCTCCTTAAATCCTCATAATATCCCTCTCACTTGTGTTATATAGTGCAATTAAGAGTTTAGTTCTATCGTTATAGCTGTTCAAAATTTGTATGTTATATATAATGCTTGATAGTTTAAATATCAAAAACTTGAAGCTTGTATCAGAATGTCGTCTAGGTACGGAGCTACCGCAATTCCTTGCGGTCTTAGTACCGCCAGAAGAGCACCCAGAACCTTTGTGAAGATTCTCGGAGCCGTAGCCAATCCGAATGGAAGAGCTACAAACTGGTAATGCCTGTCTAGAAAGGCAAACCTTAGATACCGGTAAAGATCTTTGTGAATCGGTATGTGAAGGTAAGCATCCTTTAAATCCACTGTGGTCATGTACTGACCCTTTTGGATCATGGGTAAAATTGTCCGAATAGTTTCCATTTTGAACGATGGAACTCTTAGGAATTTGTTTAGGATCTTTAAATCCAAGATTGGCCTGAAAGTTCCCTCTTTTTTGGGAACCACAAACAGATTTGAGTAAAACCCTTGTCCTTGTTCCGACCGCGGAACCGGATGGATCACTCCCATTAATAAAAGATCTTGTACGCAGCGTAGAAACGCCTCTTTCTTTATTTGGTTTGTTGACAACCTTGACAGATGAAATCTCCCTCTTGGGGGAGAGAATTTGAAGTCTAGAAGGTATCCCTGAGATATGATCTCTAACGCCCAGGGATCCTGGACATCTCTTGCCCAAGCCTGGGCGAAGAGAGAAAGTCTGCCCCCACTAGATCCGTTCCCGGATCGGGGGCCCTCGATTCATGCTGTCTTAGGGGCAGCAGCAGGTTTCCTGGCCTGCTTGCCCTTGTTCCAGGACTGGTTAGGTCTCCAGCCTTGTCTGTAGCGAGCAACAGCTCCTTCCTGTTTTGGTGCAGAGGAAGTTGATGCTGCTCCTGCTTTGAAATTACGGAACGAAAATTAGACTGTCTAGCCTTAGGTTTGGCTCTGTCTTGAGGCAGGGCATGGCCTTTACCTCCTGTAATGTCAGCGATAATTTCTTTCAACCCGGGCCCGAATAAGGTCTGCCCTTTGAAAGGTATATTAAGCAATTTAGATTTAGAAGTAACGTCAGCTGACCAGGATTTTAGCCACAGTGCTCTGCGTGCCTGAATGGCGAATCCGGAATTCTTAGCCGTAAGTTTAGTTAAATGTACTACGGCATCTGAAATAAATGAGTTAGCTAACTTAAGGGCTTTAAGCTTGTGTGTAATCTCATCTAATGGAGCTGATTCAAGTGTCTCTTCCAGAGACTCAAACCAAAATGCTGCTGCAGCCGTGACAGGCGCAATGCATGCAAGAGGTTGCAATATAAAACCTTGTTGAACAAACATTTTCTTAAGGTAACCCTCTAACTTTTTATCCATTGGATCTGAAAAGGCACAGCTATCCTCCACCGGGATAGTGGTACGCTTAGCTAAAGTAGAAACTGCTCCCTCCACCTTAGGGACCGTTTGCCATAAGTCCCGTGTGGTGGCGTCTATTGGAAACATCTTTCTAAATATCGGAGGGGGTGAGAACGGCACACCGGGTCTATCCCACTCCTTAGTAACAATTTCAGTAAGTCTCTTAGGTATAGGAAAAACGTCAGTACTCGCCGGTACCGCAAAATATTTATCCAACCTACACATTTTCTCTGGTATTGCAACTGTGTTACAATCATTCAGAGCCGCTAACACCTCCCCTAGTAATACACGGAGGTTTTCCAGCTTAAATTTAAAATTTAAAATTTAAAATTTCAAGTAATTTACTATAATATGAAAACGTACTGTGCCTATAAGAAGCACAGAAAAAAGTTATGACAGTTGAAAATTAATAAACTGAAAAGTTATAGCATCAAATCTTTGTAAAAAACACAATTTTAGCAAAGGATTGCTCCCATTAGCAAAGGATAACTAACCCTGATAGCTAACAGTGAGAGAGATCAGTAAACTGTCATAAATTAAATAAAACGACTGCCAAGTGGAAAAAAATAGTGCCCAAAACATTTTTTCACCCAGTACCTCAGAAAATTAAACGATTTTACATGCCAGCAAAAAACGTTTAACATTAATAAATTGAGTGTTATTAAAAAGCCTGTTGCTAGTCCCTGCAAATTAGGCTAAAGTTTTATGCATACAGTATAATTCCAGTGAAGTGCCATTCCCCAGAATACTGAAGTGTAAAATATACATACATGACAGCCTGATACCAGTTGCTGCTACTGCATTTAAGGCTGAGTTTACATTATATCGGTATGGCAGAATTTTCTCATCAATTCCATTGTCAGAAAATAATAAGCTGCTACATACCTCTTTGCAGATTAATCTGCCCGCTGTCCCCTGATCTGAAGTTTACCTCTCCTCAGATGGCCGAGAAACAGCAATATGATCTTAACTACTCCGGCTAAAATCATAGAAAAACTCAGGTAGATTCTTCTTCAAATTCTACCAGAGAAGGAATAACACACTCCGGTGCTATTATAAAATAAACTTTTGATTGAAGGTATGAAACTAAGTATAATCACCACAGTCCTCTCACACATCCTATCTATTCGTTGGGTGCAAGAGAATGACTGGTAATGGCAGTTAGGGGAGGAGCTATATAGCAGCTCTGCTGGGTGAATCCTCTTGCACTTCCTGTTGGGGAGGAGTTAATATCCCATAAGTAATGGATGATCCGTGGACTGGATACACTTAACAAGAGAAATAATAATAAATAAAAAAAAAGAGGTTCCTCATCTGAGATCCAAGAGAGATCTCACACTATTTGAATTTAGCTACTATAACTGTGTATGTAATACATCATTGTGAGGTCCAAGACTGGCCTTTTAAACTGCTCAGTGGGTATATAGTTTTAATGGCAATTGACGTACATTTTAAGATTAAGCTATGTCATGCAATGTAATTATACACTGTATTTGTATATTTTTCAATTATATTTTTTTGTATGTTTGCCTTGTATGAAACCTCAATAAAAATTATAAAAAAAAAAGAGAGGTATGTGGTCGGCTTGGGCTTGTGAAGCCTGCCCTGTGCCCTTTCAGTTGTCTGAATTAAAAAAATGACTTAAAAGGACATGAAATCCAACATTTTCATTCCATAATTCAGATGAAGAATACAATTTTAAACAACTTTATAATTTACTTCTATTATCAAATTTTCTCCATTCTCTTGGTATTTTTTGTTGAAAAGTAGGTGCATAAGCTCAGGAGCGTGCATGTGTCTGGAGCACTATATTGCAGCAATTTTGCAAGAATTTGTATCCGTTTGTAACAGCACAAGATAGCAGCACTATTTCCTGCCATATAGTGCTCTAGGTATCTCTTCAGTACAAAATAGCATGGGAACAAAGCAAATTTGACAATAGAAGTAAATTGTAAACATTTTTTTAAAATTGTATTCTCTGCCTGACTAACCAAAAGAATTGCTTTGGGTTTTCTATTCTTATAAAATTACAGAAAAAGGATGCAAAATAATTAAAAATATAATTAAACATTTTATATTAAAAAGTGTTTACTGTTCCTTTAACACCACTTAAATTATTTTTAAAGATTTACTCCCAGAGCCTTTAGCCTAATTGTTTGCAAAAGAGCCACAGCAGCAAAATGATTTACATCAAAATGTACAGCCACCGCTGTGACGCACAATCAGCTGGATAAAAACAAACATACACTTGGCCGAGTTTAGGGAAATTTCTGAAAGCGTCTCAAACTGGAGCTTACGTTTCAACATCACAATATAGCTGCCAGCTGAATAAAACAAATAGGATGGGAGCACATTTCACAATACTGGTATCTGCCAGAATATGCTAGGCCACAGGAGCTTATGACTAAATCTTGCTTTCCTATCAATCCCGGTCATGTGATGCAGGAGGGTCAATTCCCAAATATGATGTTCAAAGGGGCAACTAAAAGAGAAAAGTCTTAAAGCGACACGAAACCCATTTTTTTCAGCATGTGGTTTTAAACAACTTTCTGACTTATTTCTATAATTTAATTTTCTTTGTTATCTTGATATCATTTGTTGGATTGGATACCTAGTGCTATCAAACAATACAGATATAATATCAAACATAGAAGTTAAAGAACATTTGGGTAACAGTGATCATAACATGGTCACATTTGAAATCTCTTTTCATATGCAGTGTTTTAAAGGCTTATCTAAGACTTTTAATTTCAAGAAAGCAAAATTCAATGATTTAAGGAAATCATTAAATAATATAAATTGGGACAATGTATTTTCTAATAAAAATACAGAGGATAAATGGATAATATTTAAAAATTTGTTAAATAAATATACATATCAATACATACCATATGGTTATAAAAATAAAAATAAAAAAACTAAGCCGTTATGGCTAAATAAAAATGTGTTAAAAGAAATTAGGAAAAAACGTAGGGCATTTAAATTATTAAAAGAAAATAGTACAGACTCAGCATACAATATTTATAAGGAATGTAACAAAGCATGCAAAAAAGCAATCAAATTAGCCAAAATTGAAAATGAAAAATTAATTGCCAAGGATTCTAAGTCTAACCCTAAAAGGTTCTTTAAGTACATAAATAGCAAAAAGTCTAAGAAGGATAATATAGGTACATTAAAATGTGTGGAGGGTAGCATGATAAATAATGACAGGGAGAAGGCTGAGGTACTAAACCAGTTTTTTTCTTCAGTATACACAAGAGAGGAACCATTGAATGATACTTTGGAACAGAATAGAACATGCCAGTCCATACCACTAACTGGGTTTTGTTTAGAGGATATCAGGAAAAAACTAAAAAATATTAAGGTAAATAAAACTCCAGGCCCAGATGGAATACACCCAAGGGTGTTAAGTGAACTTAGCACTGTTATAGACAAACCTTTACTCTTAATTTTTCAAGACTCATTATCCTCAGGCATGGTACCCCAGGATTGGCGTAAAGCTGATGTGGTGCCACTCTTCAAAAAGGGAAGCAGGGATGATCCAGGAAGCTATAGACCAGTTAGTCTGACATCAATAGTGGGGAAGATATTTGAAGGGATTATAAGGGATTATATTGATGAGCATATTCGTGTAAACAAGATTATGAGTTCTAATCAGCATGGCTTTAGGAGAAATAGATCATGTCAAACTAATCTAATTAGATTCTACGAGGAAGTAAGTAAAAATATAGATAAAGGGGAATCAGTTGATGTGATATACTTAGATTTTGCAAAGGCATTTGATACAGTGCCACATGAGAGATTAATGCACAAAATTAAGGGACTGGGAATAGCTGAAAATGTTAGCTCATGGATAAATAACTGGATAAAAGATAGGGAGCAACGAGTAGCAGTAAATGGATCATACTCAGATTGGACAAAGGTAATCAGTGGCGTCCCCCAGGGATCAGTACTGGGCCCTGTTCTTTTTAATATTTTTATAAATGACTTGGAGCAAGGATTAAATAGCGACATCTCTATTTTTGCAGATGATACTAAGTTAAGTAAGGTCATTAGGTCAGAGCAGGATGAACTCTCTTTGCAAAGGGATTTGCTAAAATTAGAACTATGGGCAAGTGAATGGAAAATGAGATTTAATACGGAAAAATGTAAGGTTCTACATTTTGGAAGTAAAAATAAGCAGGCTATGTATTTTTTAAATGGGACAAGACTTAGCCAAACACAGGAGGAAAGGGATTTGGGAGTAGTAATAGATAACAAGCTAAAGATGAGTGCACAATGCAGGGCAGCGGCTTCAAAGGCTAATAAGATACTAGCATGTATTAAAAGAGGCATTGATTCAAGGGAGGAAAGCATAATTCTGTCATTATATAAAGCCCTGGTAAGACCTCACCTTGAGTTTGGAGTGCAGTTCTGGGGACCGATTGCTAAAAAAGATATTGCAGAACTAGAAAAAGTTCAGAGAAGGGCCACAAAGCTAATAAGGGGATTGGAGAAATTAACCTATGAGGAGAGGCTAGCCAAACTGGGTCTGTTCTCTTTAGAAAAAAGGCGCTTGAGAGGTGACATGATTACTTTATATAAATATATTCAAGGCCCATATACAGAGATGGCAGAAGCTCTTTTTATTCCAAGAAAATTGGTTCTGACAAGAGGTCATAATTTAAGGTTGGAGGAAAGGAGATTTAATCTCCTGCAACGGAAACGTTTTTTTACTGTAAGAGCAATAAAATTGTGGAACTCATTACCAAAGGAGGTAGTGAATGCCAATACCATAGATACATTTAAAAATAGTCTGGATAAATTTCTGTATATAAACAAAATTCATGGATATGATTGCTAGTATTAAATGGGTCACATTTTAATGGGGTTATTTAAGCTTAACTGGAGCTTTTTGTAAGTATTTTAGATTTGTATAGGTTGAACTCGATGGACTTCAGTCTTTTTTCAACCTTATCTACTATGTTACTATGTATCTACTATGTTACTATGTAGGTAGGTTAAGGAGCGGCTGAATGGTGGCTGCACATACACTAATCGGCCATAAAATTAAAACCACCTGCCTATTATCGTGTAGGTCCCCGTCGCGCTGCCAAAACAGCTCTGATGTATCGAGGCATGGACTCCACAAGACCTCTGAACGTGTCCTGTGGTATCTGGCACCAAGACATTAGCAGCAGACCCTTTAAGTCTTGCAA
The DNA here is from genome assembly GCF_027579735.1 of Bombina bombina. Lineage (NCBI taxonomy): Eukaryota > Metazoa > Chordata > Amphibia > Anura > Bombinatoridae > Bombina > Bombina bombina. The sequence continues at coordinate 104,477,398 of NC_069505.1, read as the reverse complement.
GTTAAGTCTTGCAATTTGCTAGGTGGGGCCTCCAAAGATTGGATTTGTTGTTCCAGCACATCCCAACAATGCTCAATCGGATTGAGATCTGGGAAATTTGGAGGCCAAGGTAACACCTTGAACTCTGTCATCTTCCTGAAACCATTCCTGAAGAATTTTTGCAGTGTGACAGGGTGCATTATCCTGCTGAAAGAGGCCACTGCCACCAGGGAACACCATTGCTATGAAGGAGTGTACGTGGTCTGCAACAATCTCTAGGTAGATGATAAATCTGAAAGTAACATCCACATGAATACCAAGACCCAAGATTTCCCAGCAGAACATTGCCCAGAGCATAACACTGCCTCCGTCGGCCTGCCTTCTTCCCATAGTGCATCCTGCTGCCATCTCTTCCCCAGGTAAATTACACACACGCATCTGATCATCCACCTGATCTAAAAGAAAAACGTGATTCATCAGACCAGGCAACCTTCTTCCATTGCTCCATGGTCCAGTTCTGACGCTCACGTCCCCATTGAAGGCGCTTTCGGTGGTGGACAGGGGTCATCATGGGCACTCTGACTGGTCTGCTGCTGCCCTGCTTCATACGCAGCAAACTGCAATGCACTGTGTATACTGACACTTTCTTTTATGGCCATCATTCATTTTTTCAGCAATTTCAGCTACAGTAGCTCTTCCGTGTGATCAGACGGGCTAGCCTTCGCTCCCCACATACATCAATGAACCTTGGGTGCCCATGACCCTGATGCTGGTTCACCGGTTGTCCTTCCTTGCACCACTTTTGGTAAGTACTAACCATGGCATACCGGGAACACACAAGACTTGCCGTTTTGGAAATGCTCTTACCCAGTTGTCTAGCCATCACTATATGGCCCTTGCCATAGTCCCTCAGATCTTCTCTTGCCCATTTTTCCTGCTTCCAACACATGAAATTCTAGAACTGACGGTGCCATTGTGATGATATAATCAATGTTGTTCACATCACCTATCAGTGGTTTTAATGTTGTGGCTGATCAGTGTATATGCATAATGTTTTTGGCTCACCCAATAGGGTATATTTATTATAGTGCGAGCGCACATGATGCAATGTCGATAAATGCCGACAGCATACACATTTATTGTGAACTGCTGGTGCAATGCTGCCCCCTGCAGATTCGCGGCCGCTAGCAGGGGGTGTCAACCCGATCGAATTCGTTCAGGCTGATTTCTGTCCGCTGCCTCAGAGCAGGCGGACAAGTTATAAAGCAGCGGTCTTCTGGTTCTAAACAAGGGGCATCCAGCTCCATACGGAGCTTGATAAATCGGCCCCAATATGTTAACTAACTCCCAGTAATGCATTGCAGCTTCTTCAACAAAGGATAACAAAAGCAATTAATTAAATTAGATAATAGAAGTAAAATCAGAAAGTTGTTTAAAATTGTATGATCTGTCTGATTCATGAAAGAAAAATGTTGTGTTTCATGTCCCTTTAAAGCCCCTACAGGCTGTCCCTTATCTCAGTACTTTTATGAATCATGGCCAACAGCTATACAATGCTAGTTCATGTGTCCCATATAGCTAACATTGTGCTCACTCCCATTTGGAATGATAATGGTTATGCAATAACCAGTGCTGATTGGCTAAAATGCAAGATTATAAAAAGCAATGAGAAAAGGGGCAGTCTGCAGAGGCTTAGATACAGGTAATTATAGTGGTAAAAAGTATATTAATAAAACAATATAGTTTATGCAAAACTGGGGAATGGGTGATAAAGGGATTAGCTATCGTTTAAAAAAAAAAAAAAAAAAAAATTCCAAGTAAACTGCCCCTATAGTCACCATCGGGGATGGGGAGGGAACTAGTACTGCATGCTTAAAAACTGTTTACAAGGCACAATATTACTTGCTTTTTATACCAAATAGTTTAAATTATTTAAAATTAAAGGAATATTAAAGTAATATTTTTGCTTTGTTTCACTGAAAAGAGGGTATTTTAAAGCATAAACATGGGCCTCTATCTTCATATGGGGATTTATTTTGTATGTGTGGCTTGTGCATGGTATGTTGATGAGTGAAAAAAAAACATTGGATTTAGAAGTAACATCAGCTGACCAAGATTTTAGCCACAATGCCCTGCGGTCTAGGACTGTGAAGCCAGACATCTTGGCTCCCAGTCTAATAACTTGCATGCTAGCATCAGAAATAAAGGAATTGGCTAGTTTGAGAGGCTTAATCCTATCTTGTATCTCCTCCAACGGAGTCTCTACTAAGTTTGATTTAGACAAGGCGTTACACCAATAAGATGCCGCACTTGCTACTGTGGCAATACAAACTGCAGGTTGCCATTGAAGGTCTTGATAAAAATATACATTTTTTCAAATAAGTTTCCAGCTTTTTGTCCATGGCATCCTTAAAGGAGCAGCTATCCTCTATATTGATCCTAGTTCTTTTAGCCAGAGTAGAAATAGCTCCTTCTACTTTAGGCACTGTGCGCCAAGAATCTTTAATGGAGACAGCAACGGGAAACATTTTTTTTAAATACGGGAGACGGGTAGAAAGGAATCCCTGGCTTCTACCATTCCTGTAAAATAATCTCTGTCACACGGTCTGGGACAGAAAAAACTTCCACAGAGGAAGGAACATCATAGTATTTTTACTAGACTTCTTAGGGTTGACAACGACAGAAGTATCGGAGTCGTCCAAAGTAGCCAATACCTCCTTTAACAGTACACTAGGTGTTCAAGCTTAAATCTGAAGTTTACTTCTTCAGTATCAGATAAAGGAATAATACTGTCCGAATCTGAGATTTCACCCTCAGAGGCTACCGGCGTATCCTCCTCATCAGACTTATGAGAGAGGGCAAGCTGCGTAGCAGTAGGTGGAATAGAAACCCTACTATCTGAATGTCTAATTTTCCTCTTGCGTTTTCCCAGCATAGGAAAAGCAGATAATGCTGCAGAAGATACCTGTGCAGCAAAATCTGCAGGCAAATAAACTCCTCCAGCAGGCTGAGAGGAACTGCAGGGCACTGTATGTGATGCCATAGAGGCTTGGGACGTTTGAGGAGAAAGCTGTGGCATTGCCTGAACAGCATCATCCTTAGAGACTTTGGGCTTAGAGGGCAACAATTTATCTTTAAATTGAAGTGTTCTAGCTAAGCATGCATCACAGAATTGCATAGGCAAAACAATTTGTGCCTCTAGGCATAACAAACATTTGTCAAAAAACACAGTCTTGGTTCATGTCCATAATACTAAATAAAAAATTCCCCAAATTGTAGAATTGTTATAAATACACTGTCACTTTAAGAATTTTTAATACCACAATTTGGCTGCCAGAAGTCTCTAAAACGATCGTATAGTAGATCGACACTGAAGAGACTGAAATTTAATGACTCTGCTCCGTGAATATCCGACAGCAGAGAGAAGTCACATGACCGGCAGAGAGAGGAAACTATGCAGCAAGTAAAAGGCGCGCGTTTCCCTCTGCCTACAACATAAGATGCAAGTAGCTGCAGCTGGTTTCAAACTCAAGCAGTTTGTCAGTTAACCTGTTCTAGCTAAGCAAGCAAAGAAAACCAACTGCCAAATTTAAGTTTATACATAAATCCCTGTATAAACATAAGCCACACACATACTAATAAAGTATTTCAACAATATTAGCCGAAAGAGGAAAAACTCTCGGTACTCCTCTGGCAATTTAGATACCGAAGGAGTGCACAAGACTAACTGGTTTCCGAAGACAAGTGGAAATACATTGCGGAGACCACAACAAAATTTCAGACCTGCGCCAGTCGAGACTGGGATTGTGCTTTTGGAGCCAGGGATAACCCAGAACAACTGGAAAATGCGGAGAGTTTATCACCTGGAACTGGAGGGTTTCAAAATGGAGAACCCCAACAGCCATGGATAACGGAGCAGTTTCGTGAGTAACGAGTGCGGGCTGAATGGGCCTGCCATCAATGGCCTCAATAGCAAGCGGAATGGACCAAGGCAAAACAGGAATGGAGTGCTTTGATACAAAAGCACTGTCAAGGAAAAAGCCCGCAGCACCAGAGTCAACAAGAGCCCAAGAGTCCACCCAAGAAAGGACAACCGTGACCAAAGGTTTCTCTTTTAGCGGTTCCAGGGATGAGGATAAACCATCCAAGGTCTGCCCCCGACAGGACCTTAGGTGTGAGAGCGTTTTCCGGCCGTGTAGGACAAGACTTCAAAAGGTGGCCCTGTAACCTACAATAGAGGCAGAGCCCCTCCCTCCTCCTAAAGGCCCTCTCCGCCACAGAGAGATGTGTGAATCCCAACTGCATCGGCTCAGCAGTACCTGGTGACTCGGGACAGGAGGCATGGGAGGAGAGGGAGGCATGGGTGGGAAGGAACACGTAGGAGACAACGGAACAGGAGGCTTCCGCAAACGCTCCTTGAAAGAAGGCCTCTCACTTAGTCTGATGTCAATTAGGATAACAAAAGACACCAATGAATCTATATCTTCTGGTAAATCTCTGGCAGCAACTTCGTCTTTAATCACATTAGAGAGCCCATGAAAGAAGGCGGCAACAAGGGCTTCATTGTTCCAACCTACCTCTGGGGCAAGCGTACGGGATGCAATGGTATACTGAGCAACAGATCTTGTACCTTGCTGAATGGACATGAGTCGTTTAGCAGCAGAGGAGGAGCGAGCCGGAACATCAAATACCCTTCGAAAGGAGGCCACAAATTCAGGGTAATTTGAAATCACAGGTTTATTAGTCGCCCACAAGGGATTAGCCCAGGCAAGAGCTGTGTCAGAGAGCAACGAGATGAGAAATCCCACCTTAGCTCTGTCAGAGGGAAACGCCTGAAGTAACATCTCAAAGTAAATGTCCACCTGGTTCAAAAACCCTCTGCACTGATTAGGATCACCTCCATATCGCTGAGGTAGAGGTGCAGAAATAGAGATGCTCCTGGTAGGACTAGGTGCAGCAGCAGAAACAGGAGCAGCCATAACTTGCGGGACACTTTGGTCCAAATGTGCAGTGCGAGTCAGCAGGGTTTGCAGGGCTAGTGCAAATTGTTCCAAGCGGTGATCCTGTTGATCCATCCTAGAAATTATGGCAGGTAAGGATGGATTATGATCACCATCAGGATTTATGGCCCTTGCGTAATGTCAGGGTGCCAGGAATCCGATTGAGACGAGAAGTGCAAAAATAATCACACCTTTATTAATAGCAAAAAATAATAAAAAGTCCACAAGACAAATAACAAGCCAGGAATCAAAACCAGAGTTGGTAGTCAGACGAGCCGAGTCAGGAGCCAAAATGAGCCGGAATCAGGAACAAGGAGAACAGCAGAGTTAGGAACAAGCCAGTGATCAGGAACCAGGAGGGACGTCAGACATCCAGGAAATACACAGGAGCTGTCACAAACAGGTCTGAGACAACGCAAGGGCAAAGCATACTGAACAGAGGCCCTTTAAATAATAAGTGATTGTTATCCCTGGACGCAGAGAAGGCGTTTGACAGGGTCGACTGGGAGTACATGCAAGCTGTACTACATACCATGGGCTTTAGGGGTTCTTTTATTACAGCGATCCAGAGTATATATTCATATCCCTCGGCATGCGTTAAGGCAATGGGACACCAATCTGACAGATTTGCGGTCTTAAATGGGATGAGACAGGGTTGTCCTTTATCACCTCTCCTTTTTGCTGTTTGCATAGAGCCCCTGGCGCAACACATTAGGAACTCCCCAGACATTACGGGTATTAAAATAGGACAATCAGTTTACAAACTCACTCTTTTTGCAGACGACGTTTTGCTCTCCCTAACCAAACCCCTTATATCTCTGCCAAATTTATACAACACCCTTAGGAACTTCTCCACTATATCTGGTTACAAAGTGAACCTTGAAAAATGTGAAGCCATGCCTCTTGCTATTCCAGACCACACAAAAAAATTGATAGAACTAAACTTTGAGTTTAATTGGGTAAAACATCATCTCAAATATCTAGGGATCAACCTTACAAAACACTCATCGGAACTTTACGAAACCAACTATCCTCCAATTTATAAAGTAATCAAACAGGACCTCACTAAATGGAGCAAACTGAGATTTTCTTGGTTTGGACGTCTATCTGCGATCAAAATGTCTGTGTTACCAAAGATTTTATATTTATTTCGGACCCTACCAATAGGCATCCCGAATTGTGATCTAGACAATCTCCAAGCTTGCATTAACAATTTTATAAGAGGGACTAAAAAAGCTAGAATTCCTAAACCAATATTTACGAGACATAGGCAACTGGGAGGCCTGGGCGCACCAAATCTCAGACACTACTTCCAAGCAGCTAGGTTAGCCCAAACTACTCTCCTTAACAAAATGGAAGATGAGATAAGATGGACCACGTTGGAGTCAGACATAAATAAACTATATCCTCAAGAGCTGGCTCTGTGGGACCCACATAGAGCTCAAACCCAAAAACGTAATAAATTCCCAATTACAGATTACATGCTCAAAGCTTGGTCCACTCTTGTTTCGTCTCTCAAAATTCTCCCTAACAGATCCCTCAAGACCCCCCTAAAAGTAATCATACCTTCAGAACAGATCCCAGCTATACAGAAGTGGGAAAACAGAGGTCTTTATAGGATTGCAGACTTAGTAGACAAAGGCAAATTAATGACATACACACAACTTCAGGATAAACTGTCTCCTTCCAAATTACATTGGTTTCTATATCTTCAGATATCCTCCATCATACATAAATACCTACCTTCATTGACTGGTCACAAATTCACTCCCTTAGAAATAATTTGTAGCTCCTCATCCAGACCTAGAAAAACTATTTCACAATTATACCAACTAATTCAATCTTCCACACAAATCACTAAAACAAGCCTTCAGCTCAAATGGGAGGCCGACCTCAATACAGAAATTGATATTTCCGACTGGAACAACTTAATATATAATGCGAGTAAAGGCCTGTTGAGTGCTGACATGCAGGAAAATTGCCTTAAAACAATTTTCAGATGGTATCTCACTCCAATTATCACCTCTCATTCCATTAAACGGGGGTCCAAGCTCTGTTACAGGGGTTGTGAAGTCGAAGGTACATACAAACACATGTGGTGGGACTGCTCTTACTCTAAAATAATCTGGAATAAATTATCACTCCTTTTAAGTAGGATACTAGATAGCCCCATTCAGTTGTCAATGAACCAAGCCCTATTGAATGTACGCTTAAGGCAGTTTAATAAAGACATTAATCAATTTTTATGTACAGCTACACGTATATGTATAGCCCGTCACTGGAAGGAGGGGGCTCCCCCCTGGGACGAAATTTTACATAAAATTAGGCACATATACAATATGTCCGCACAGGCAGCAATATTACTAGACACTCAGGAAGCTTTTCACAAAGTCTGGTTTTATTGGATCACACATGACTCCATATAATACTGTTTGAATTGTCAATATACCCAATACAGCAGAGATCTTATATGCCTTTATACATCCGTTGGTTAATCATAATATTATTCTTATTGATGAAAATTCCACTGGGTGTGTCATGGTCGGAAGGCACTATTTTCTCACTCTTCTTCATCTTCCCCTCTTATCTTCTTCTCTTCCCCCTTTGATTTTCCCAACTTTTCTCTATACTCCCTTTGTATTCAAGATCTTCATAAATTTTTTGGTTAAGATGGGAACGAGGGGGTGTCCTTACCCCACTCAGGTCCCCCAGACAAACTGACAGACAAGATGCATGATAGCTGTTGTTTAAGGAGTAATCGACCAAGTAATTCCATCTATATAGCGATACAAATGTAAATGTTTTAAATGCTTTTAGGAAATCTTAGTTACTGTCTACTAATATTGGTCTCATTGATCTATCTGTCATTAAGTGGCTATGTCTTCTGTGAAGGTCTTGTTTATTCTTTTGTATTGTTTAAATATCAATAAAAAATTATTTCAAATAAATAATAAGTGATAACACCACAATTCTGAGACGGCATCCTGTTTCACACTGATGATGTACACCAGTCTGGCCATAAAAGGAAGTGCAGGAAATGAGCAGCATCACACAGTATGCACCAGAGTCAGCAAGAGAGATGAGTAAAATGGCTGCCAGCAGCACATGGCAAACAAAACAGGGAAAAAACCCTAACAGTAGGTTAATTAATAGTTTAATATAGATTAATTTAAATCTAAAGGTAACTTTTAATTTATTATGAGATAGGGATGAGTTAATATTTAATATAAAGTTAGCGGGTTGTTAGGTTTAGGGGTTAATAGGTTAATTTAGTTTATGGCGATGTGGGGGGCTGGTGGTTTAGGGGTTAATAGGTTTAGTAAGTGGTAGTGATGTGAGAGTCCAGAGGTTATGGGGTTAATACATTTAGTTAGTTGTGGCGGGGTCCGGGAGCGGCGGAATAGGGGTTAATAAGTTTATTAGCATTGCGGCGGTGTCGGGGAGCAGCGGGATAGGGGTTAATAATTTTATTTAGTTGAGGCGGGGTCCGGGAGTGGTGGGATAGGGGTTAATACATTTATTAGAGTTGCGGTGGGCTCCAGTTGCCGCGGGGTCGGGGAGCGGTGGGAATAGGGGATAAACATTTTAGTATAGTGGCAGTGTTTAGTGACAGTATATAAATAAAACTGTGAAAAAGCCGAATAGCAGCGATATCGATGACTGTTAGTTAACAACAGTCCGCTGCTCATCGCCCTGTACTTGGTGCACAGCTTTTTGACAGCTTTTTTAATAAATTAGGAGAGCGTATTCAGGTCTGCGGCCGCAATGTTAGGCGATGTCAGGCGAGCGTATTGGTGCCATCGAATGCAAGAAAGTTGACGGCTTGATAAGTAGGCCTCAGTGTCTCAACATACATAATGTGCCTGCACACTGCTAAAGCAAATCCTGTATAATACTGCATATGACATATTCTTCTGAAGTGCAAGTCTCCAAGACCTAGAAGACAAAAGCACTTACCTGCAGTCTAGCTGTCCGGCAGGAAGACAGCTCACAAGGCGTGAAAGGACACAGACTCCTTACAGAGACCTGTAGAAAAAGAAAGAAAAGAGTAGCCAACTCTGGCTTTCTGTACCATGGGCAGCAATGTGTTAGAAAGTTGTGAGGTAGTCCTTGCTTTGTTTCCCAACTACTTAAAAGCCACCACTACTCTACTGAAGATATTAACGTGGACTCAGCTAAACCCAAATCCTTGCTTGCAGGGAAAAGTACCCGAAAAAGGAATTCATTTCTTCAGACACCAAACTTCACCTCCTCCATTGACAGAGGCAAAGAGAATGACTGGGGATTATGGGTAGGGGAGTGATACTTAACAGCTTTGCTGTGGTGCTCTTTGCCTCCTCCTGCTGGCCAGGAGTGATATTCCCACCAGTAATTGAATGACGTTGTGGACTCTCCATATCTTAGGAAAGAAAAACATTGTTGATTAGTTAACATAGAAGCACAGAAAGCGACTGTGAGCTCTGTTCCTGACATTCTGCCGCCTACTACTGTTTACCATGGGGACTACATGTTCCAAAATGCAGTGCTGCAAAAGGAGATGTATGGTTGAGGGCTTATATTGTGTACCCTCCTATCCTGCATGTCTAAATGCCACCCCTGCTGACTCCTAGATGTCTCAAAACATGAGTACCATGCGGGGCAGTTATAGTGCACACATCAAGTAGACATATGCAGGTATGATTGAAAGGAGGAGAGTAGAGATTAGTCTGATCAGTTGAAGAACATGAGGATGTAAAAATTAACCACACACTGCTTGAAGCAAGGGAGTATGGGATATAGCCTTTCTGAGGGAGCTTCAGAGGATAATCCTGTGATCTGCCAGGTCTACTATGACCTTCCTTTACTAGCTACATTCTCTTTCAGCACTATCTTTTTTCTTTTCGCTCTTTCAATTTCCCCTCTCTTTTTCTGCCCCTATTCCCTTTTTCTCCTTTTCTCTCCCCCTCCTTTTCACTCTTTCTATTCACCATCTCTGTGTCTCTTTTTACTCTTTCTATTCACCATCTCTGTGTCTCTTTTTACTCTGTTCACCATCTCTGTGTCTCTTTTTACTCTGTTCACCATCTCTGTGTCTCTTTTCACTCTTTCTGTTCACCATCTCTGTGTCTCTTTTTACTCTTTCTATTCACCATCTCTGTGTCTCTTTTTACTCTTTCTATTCACCATCTCTGTGTCTCTTTTCACTCTATTCACCATCTCTGTGTCTCTTTTTACTCTTTCTTTTCACCATCTCGGTGTCTCTTTTCACTCTATTCACCATCTCTGTGTCTCTTTTTACTCTATTCACCATCTCTGTGTCTCTTTTTACTCTATTCACCATCTCTGTGTCTCTTTTTACTCTTTCTTTTCACCATCTCTGTGTCTCTTTTTACTCTATTCACCATCTCTGTGTCTCTTTTTACTCTATTCACCATCTCTGTGTCTCTTTTTACTCTTTCTTTTCACCATCTCTGTGTCTCTTTTTACTCTTTCTTTTCACCATCTCGGTGTCTCTTTTTACTCTTTCTTTTCACCATCTCGGTGTCTCTTTTTACTCTCTTTTCACCATCTCTGTGTCTCTTTTCACTCTTTTCACCATCTCTGTGTCTCTTTTTACTCTTTCTTTTCACCATCTCTGTGTCTCTTTTTACTCTATTCACCATCTCTGTGTCTCTTTTTACTCTATTCACCATCTCTGTGTCTCTTTTTACTCTATTCACCATCTCTGTGTCTCTTTTTACTCTATTCACCATCTCTGTGTCTCTTTTTACTCTATTCACCATCTCTGTGTCTCTTTTTACTCTATTCACCATCTCTGTGTCTCTTTTTACTCTATTCACCATCTCTGTGTCTCTTTTTACTCTATTCACCATCTCTGTGTCTCTTTTTACTCTATTCACCATCTCTGTGTCTCTTTTTACTCTATTCACCATCTCTGTGTCTCTTTTTACTCTCTCTTTTCACCATCTCTGTGTCTCTTTTTACTCTATTCACCATCTCTGTGTCTCTTTTTACTCTTTTCACCATCTCTGTGTCTCTTTTTACTCTATTCACCATCTCTGTGTCTCTTTTTACTCTTTCTTTTCACCATCTCTGTGTCTCTTTTTACTCTTTCTTTTCACCATCTCTGTGTCTCTTTTTACTCTTTCTGTTCACCATCTCTGTGTCTCGTTTCACTCTTTCTATTCACCATCTCTGTCTCTTTTTTCTCTTTCTCCACTCCCTCCATCCTTCTCTTTTTTCATGCTGTTCCTTATCTCTGCCTGCCCATCTCTATTCTATTAACACTGTCTCCCCTCCCTTCTCTTTCTTATCTCTTTGCTTTCATCTTTTCGCTCCACTTTCTTTTCTGTTTTTCTCCACTCTCTCTCTCCCCTTCAATGTCTTCAAACTCCCTTCTATCTCTTCCCACTTTCTCCCTTCTCTTTCTTTCTCTCTCCATCTCTATGAAATGTCCTCCCTCTATACTTTCTCTCCTTCTCCGCATTCCTTTTTCACTCTCTCTCATCTCTCCCCACTTTTTTTCTCTCTCTCCACTACTCTCCCCTTCCTTTCTGTCTTTGTACACTATATTTCCATTATCTCCTCCTTTCTCGTACGCTCTCCTTCTCTCTGTTTTCTGTCTCTTTTTTTTATTTCTTTCTTTTTTTATTTCCCTCTTCAAATTCTCCCTTTCCTATTTTCTTTATCTCTCTCTCTTCTATTAACTTTTGCCTCTTTTTTCTCCTTTATTTCCATTGTTTCGCTCTTCTTTTCTCTTTATATCTTTCACTATTTGTTTTCCTCTCATTCTCCTTCTTTCCCCAATCTCCAATCAATCTCACCTTTTACTCTTTACCTTCACTATTCTCTCTCCACTTTCCTATTTCTACCTTTTTGGTGTACTCTCTCTCTCCTCTTTCACTTAACTCTTTTATTTATTTGGTTACTGGGACAAAAGGGTGGAAAGTTCAGGGTTTCATCTGAGGTCTATTTTGGGTATGTAGCTAACTTGGGCGTTTTAGGGCCAGGGGCATAGTACAAGAGCAGCTTCTGTGTCCGTGATCATTCTGATCTGAGCTTTGATTTGGAAAAAAATAGCCAAGCAGTCATAGTAAGTCAACATCATAGTATTATGCTGGCATAGTTCTAAAGTCTTCCCCTTCAGAGCAGTATTCTCTTACTCTGAAAAATATATTATCTAAAGGATTTAAGTGACCACTTCATACATGCCTTAACATTCTGTTTTCTTTTTCTTTAATGTCCAAGTACAAAATGACTGCTTTCATTTTTAATCTCACTTATTAATTTGGAATAAATAAATAAAACAAATTATGGTAAAAAAACTGATTCCAAGCTATTGTTATGTCATAAATGTAGAATGTTGCACGCCCACATTTTATGGTCTAGTGGAGACACTGATACAAGAGACTTGTAATTTAATGTACTAATTTGGGAGCAACTTTGGGAATTAATTCTCGTTGAATATTTGCCAAAACCCATAGGAAGGGTTTGGGTGAACATTAATGCACCTAGGGACAGAATTCAGTGAAATTCAGAGCAATTCATATTTAGATTTATTTGGTTAATTTTGTTTTGTGTTGAGGGGCCTCATATTTGAGCCTTACCTAAGGCCTCACTAACTCAAGAGCCACCTCTGTTGTTTAAAATAGATTGTTCTGTTTATCTCCTTGTGGAGGTTTGTCCTTGTCTACCAATAGTTGTTGGCACTGTGCAAATCAGTCAGTGAGCAAACTTACAAAATGGATGGGCTTAGGCACATACATGCACTTTTCCTTTTAGTTTCAGCATTAGTTTAAACGGATTTAACTTAAAGGGACATGAAAACAAATTATTTTCTTTCATGATTTAGAAAGAGCATGCACTTTTAGACAACTTTCTATTTTACTTTTATTATCTAATTTGCTTCATTTCCTTGATATTCTTTGTTGACAAGCATATCTAGATAGACTCAGTAGCTGCTGATTGGTAGCTGCACATAGATGCCATGTGTGATTGTCTCACCCATGTGCATTGCTATTTCTTCAACAAAGGATATCTAAAAAAACAAATCAAATTAGATAATAGAAGTAAATTGGAATGTTGTTTAAAATTGTATTCTCTATCTGAATCATGAAAGAAAAAAATTGGGTCTAGTGTCCCTTAAAGGTAAGTGTAGGACCAGCTAAGTAAGCAACACTTTAAGGGCTTGATTTATCAAGCTGGGACGGACATATTCGCCCCTGTCAGCCCCAGCTTGCCTCTGGCAGGCAGCAATCCCGCTGGAATTTAAGATTGCACGTGAGTGCTATTTTGTGCTTGCGTGCAATCCCGCCCCCTGTCCGTACACAGCCAATCACGCGCGGGCAGGAGCTGTCAATCTCCCCAATCGGACGAGACTGAGGAGATTGAAATTCTCCACCTAAGAGGTGGAGAAGAGTCTAGGAATCAGCGGTCTGATGATCACTGCTTGATAAATACTGACTTGTGAGAACCTACAGTTATAGACAGGTGAAGGGCTTGATAAATCAAGCCCTAAGGGTTCATTATTTTGAGGCAGGTGAGTGAGCTGTGGTCTAGTATGTGTTAGAGTGTGAAGTCATGAGGGGAGGAGACTAGATAACTTAAAGGAAGGTAGGCAGGAAGTGGGCCTCTTACCTGTTTTTGATGTCTTCCCTCCGATCCCGCTCTTGTTATCAGTATGTTCTCTTTCAGGTCTGGTGGTGATCGGCCATTTTTGAAGAGATGGAGTCACTTGTAACTGAACTTAGAGTCCACACAGACTGGGGACTGGATATTCATTCCCACCTTTGTAAGCCCAGGGAGTCTAAATTGGTAGAATGGAGCCTCCCAGTCAGCATTTAGTGAGGTTGAGCGGACATGATTCGCTACAGCGACCTTTGGTAAATCTACCTTCAGATCTCTTGTTAATACTTTATTCTATGAGAGTGCCCAATACACAAATAATAAGTTAATATGAATACAAATAGCAACAACAATAGCCTTAATTCCTTATAGGCTGCTATCTTATCAACCAAAATTAATTTTAATTATAGACAGTGCCTAAAAAAACAGATCTGATATAAAAAATATACAATACATTTTATTGCAGTTTTAAAAATGCACAGTATATATAGTACAAGGTATGGTAGCAACAAAGCGTCTCAAATAAAATGTACATATAAAACATGTTATAAGTTAAAGGGATAGTAAACCCTAACATTTTCTTTTATGATTCAGATAGAACATACAATTTTAAACAACTTTCCAATTTAATTCTATTATCAAATTTTCTTCATTCTTTTGTTATCCATTGCTGAAGAGAAAGCATTGTACTACTGACAGGAAGCTGATGAAATATCTATTTAGCCAATCACAAGAGACAAATGTGTGCAGGCACCAAATAGCAGCAGCTCCCACTAGTGTACGATATGTGCATATTCATTTTTCACAAGGGATACTTAGAGAACGAAGCACATTTGAAAACAGAAGTGAATTTAAAAAGTGTCTTAAAATGACCTGCTCTATCTGAATCATGCAAGTTTAATTTTGACTTTTCTATCCCTTTAAAAAAACACAAGAGAGACAAAACACTGCTCGCCTGGCCACTACGTGTTTCAGGGCTCCTCCCCCTTCCTCAGGTGCATAATTCAAGTTTGAGTATTAGTAATTTATTGAGTTGTTATGTTCAAGTCAGAATTAAACTTACATGATTCAGATAGAGCATATCATTTTTAGACACTTTTACATTCACTTCTGTTATCAAATTTACGCTGTTCTTTTGGTATTATTTGTTGATAAATAATACTGTATGTAAATAGCCTACACTACAGGGAGCTAGCTGGGGATTAGTGCCTTTACATTTTCCAGATGTGTTTAGCAAGCTATAAGTAGCGCCTTACTGCTCTAGAGTTGACCTTGATTATGTGTTTAATCTCCTTTGCAAGTATTAAACACATAATTAAATCCAAGCAATGGTGCCATAATACAATGCTATTAGAGCATTTTCTTTTAACACTTGTATTTTTTTTTGGCATTAGAGATGGTTAAAATTACATTTTATCATTCTGCTCTTGGGCATGCATCATGTATTTTTCTTAAATAAATTTTCTTTTTAAATATATGCAGAAAATATTTAATATTTTGTATACTATAATGAATCTGGCTGCCTGTTTTATTGAAATATTCATAAGAACGCCAATGAATCATCTTGCTTGCTGGTTAGTCTTGTATTTCAGAGTTTTTTGCCTACTGCTGTGAAGTTAATAAGCCGTCATATTCCGCTTGCATGCTCTGAAATATCTGACTCAACGAGAGGCTAAGTTTACAGAAAAGCAGGTGGAAGATTAAACATAATCTACATATCATGATAGACTTACAAACCCAATTGAAGTGCATTTGGATAGATACTTTTCAATATTTCATGAAATCCACTGAATGGTCCTGAATGTAACCTATTGCCAGAAATCCCATTATTATGCAAATTTGTGAAAGGGGCATACTACTCAAATTTTATTTAAGAAAGGGCAGTAGTTATATGTAAATGGTTTAAGAACACACTAATGTATATTGAAGATAGTTTACATAGAAACCTAATTTGTTAATTCATTTTACCTGTGTCTGTGATGAACCAACAGACAACCTGTTTATGTGAATTTATTATAAAATTGAAAACTGCAAACAAGAAATAGACTTACAGCTCACTTATTGGGTCTGTGTATGTGTGTTTCTTCAAGAGAAACCTGATAACACCAACATCCAGACAAGAAATGCTCAAACCCTGATAATGAATTCCCAGAAATTCAAAACCTTGCCCAGGATTGTTTAAACTGACCAGGGATGCTCAAATGTCACCAAGGAATGCTCAAACTCCACCCAGAGATTATCTAACTCTATCTATGGATGCTCAAACCTAACCCAGAAATGCTTAAACCCAACCATGAAATGCCCAAACTCCACCCAGGAATGCTCAAAACCCACCAAAAAATGGTCAAACCCACCAAGGAATGGTCAAACCCACCAAGGAATGGTTAAACCCACCAAGGAATGGTTAAACATAACCCAGAAATGATGAGACGCAACCATGGAATGCCAAACGGCATACAGGGATATTCAAACCCAAACAAGGTATTTGCCCAGGAATGCCTAAACCTTGCCCAGGATTGCTCAAACCTCACCCAGAAATGCTCATACCCTGCCCATAAATTCCTGAACCCTACCAGGGAATGTCCATACTGTAACCAAGAATATTCGAACCACACACACAAAATGCTCAAACCCTGTCCAAGAACTACTTGAGCCTTTGCCTAGATTGCAGTGCTCCATCCAGGGCCATGCTCACTTACACCCAGTTTTTGATCACTAAAATTGAAATTTTGGTAGTGAAGACTGCAGTCCCAATAAAATAATCAGCCTGCAGAGGTTATCAAAATGTTACATTTCTTTCCACTCTTATTTAAGGATTCATGTTGCACAAGGTACAGAATTGAATAAGCTTTTAGACAATGTTTATATCAGTTTCAGTCCCAAATAATTCACAGCATGCGTCTTCTCTAACAATTTGCTTGCTTTTATTCTTAAAAGTAAACCCTAAGCTTTTGTTACAATGAATCCAGCTAAAACGCCTCTGAACAAGCTTCTGATTTTATTTAATACTGATAAGGCAAACTTGGTTTCTTTTTAAAGCTGGCCTCTTATGTTTAAAGGCAGATTCACCCCTTTGGATGATTTTTTTTTTAAATTGTCAATGTTAGAGTTTAAGTTCTAAATTCATTAAAATGCAAGGGTTTCTGCAATTAAACTCCCCAATCAAATAATTTATTGTAATATAAGATAATGTAATATACAGCAGGTCATTTCTCTAGGGTTGGATAGTTTAATTTACAACATTTTTTATTGGGTTTTTTTTGCCATTGGATTTTCATGCATATTTTTATTGTAAAAATGTTCAGTGTGGATATGTCGTGTGTGTGTATTGTGTAGGCTTTTATACATATCAACAACCAATAACTTCAAAACTAGTCAACAAGATATATTGTGATGTTGAAACGTAAGCTGCAGTTTGAGATGCTTTCAGAAATTTCCCTAAACTCGGCCAAGTGGATGTTTGTTTTTATCCAGCTGATTGTGCGTCACAGTAGTGGCTGTACATTTTGATGTAAATCATTTTGCAGCTACCAAAAGATCACTTGTTTATGTGAATTTATTATAAAACTGAAAACAAGTTTCTTCCAGAGAGGAATGCTCAAACCCCACCCAGAGATTACCTAACCCTATCTTTAGATGTTCAAACTCAACCCAGAAATGCTTAAACCAAACCATGGAATGGCCAAACTTCAACCAGGAATGCTCAAAACCCACCAAAGAATATTTAAACTTAACTCAGAAATGCTGAGACCCAACCATGGAATGCCCAAACTCCACCGAGGAATACCTAAACCCCTGCCAGGAATGCTCAATTGGCATACAGGAATATTCAAACCCCAACAAGGAATTTGCCCAGCAGGGTCGGCTCCAGAACAAATGAAATGGGGGGGGGGCATTTTTTTTCACAAGGGGGCACACATTTACAAAGCATTTACGAGAGTCAAAATAAGAGCAGACTTACATATTCTGCAGGAAAGTGTAGCCATCTTGATATTTAAATTATAGCTACCAGTAGTGCTTTGCTGCTGCTGAAAATATGTACCAATGTTTTTCAACAAAGAGTCCCAAGAAACAAAGTAGATTTGACTAAATAAGTGAATTTAAAAGTGTCCTAAAATGACATACTCTATCTGAATCAAGAAAGTTTAATTCATGTCCCTTTAACATAGAAGTACTTGAGCTGTCTTTGAATCCAGCCCAATGACTTTACCTGTTGCCCTAAAGCCTTCTCACTGGGCAAATATTTATTAAACGCCTCTCTAGCTTCAACAGTGTTATTCTAAGCAGCTGATTCAATACAGCTCACTTATCTCCCCATTGCTTAGTGAATCAGCTTCCTAGAATAACATAGGAGCTGCTAAAGCTTTTACTAAATTGTGCTCACTCAGGCGACTCACCCACGGTTATGATTGCCAAGAACTTCCTTCAGCCCTTTACCCTGCTCTCAGGCTTGTCAATCAGTCCAGGTGGATGGGCTTAGAATGTTTAAGTCTTCGACCACCTCTGAGGTGGTGATGAGATTAGGGGGAGCAAACCTGCTTCTCAAGGCTCTAAAGCTGCCACCGCATCTTAAGCCCAGCACTTTGTCAAGACTCACTGGCTTTATGTAGCACAACACATGTGACAGTGTGCTGTGTGCCTGGCCAGTAGTCCCGCGCAGCGGCGCACGCTATTGTCCCAGGAGTCAGTGACGTGAGTGACACTCAAGGCAGGCAGTCAGCCAGAGTCTCGGACGAGGGTGGGTGGGTACAGGCGGAGCTTGGAGACAGTGACGTTATCGACCCGCACAACTGGCCCTGGGCCTGGCTTAAAAAATAAATAAAAAATGTGTTGCTATGTCAGCAGTGGGGCGGGGGGAGGGGGCACATCATTCCATTTGGGCGGCATTGCCCCCCCATGCCCCCCTTGGAGCTGACCCTGTTGCCCAGGATTGCTCAAACCTCACCTAGAAATGCTCACACCCTGCCCACAAATTCCTGAACCCTACCAGGGAATGACCATTCTGTAACCAAGAATATTCCAAACACACACAAAATGCTCAAACCCTGTCCAAGAACTACTTGATCCTTTGCCCAGGTTGGCAGTGCTCCATCCAGGGCCATGCCTACTTACACCCAGTTTTGGATCACTAAAATTGACATTTTGGTAGTGAGGTTATAGACAACAGCCCCAATAAAATAATTTCCCTGCAGAGGCTATCAAAATGTTAAGTTTCTTTCCATTCTCATTTAATAATTCATGTTGCACAAGGTTTAGAATTGAATAAGCTTTTAGACAATGTTTATTTCAGTGTTATTCCCAAATAATTCACAGCATGCCTCTTCCCTAACAATTTTCTTGCTTTTCTTCTTAAAAGTAAACCCTAAGCTTGGTTTTTGTTACAATGAATTCAGCTAAAACGCCTCTGAACAAGCTTCTGATTTTATTTAAAACTGTTAAAAGGGACACTCAAGTCAAAATTAATCTTTCAAGATTCAGATAGAGAATGTGATTTTAAACAACTGTCCAATTTACTTATATTGTCAAAATGTCTGCAGTCTTTTTGTATTTACACTTTTTGAGTCACCAGCTCCTACTGAGCATGTGCAAGAATTTACAAAATATACGTATATGCATTTGTCATTGGCTGATGGCTGTCACATGATACAAGGGGAGTGGAAAGAGACATAACTTTGAAATTTGCTAGAAAAAAAAATCTACTACTCATTTGAAGTTCAGATATGGGCCCATATAATCGAAAAGTGCTGTAAGGTGGCAATACACTCAAAAGGGATCCGATGCAATGTCGAGAATGCTGGCGAAATATTCAAATATTCCAAGCAGCATCTGCATCGACATTGGCAATGTAAAGTAAAGGATCCCTTTTAAATATATCACACAACCTAATAACTACACCTATGTACCCCTAAACCGCCATAACCCACCACCGCAAACTAACCCTGCACTAACTAACCCCTAAACCGCCATAACCCACCACCGCAAACTAACTCTGCACTAACTAACCCCTAAACCGCCATAACCCACCACCCAAAACTAACTCTGCACTAACTAACCCCTAAACCGCCATAACCCACCACCCAAAACTAACTCTGCACTAACTAACCCCTAAACCGCCATAACCCACCACCGCAAACTAACTCTGCACTAACTAACCCCTAAACCGCCATAACCCACCACCGCAAACTAACTCTGCACTAACTAACCCCTAAACCGCCAATAGCCCACCACCCAAAACTAACTCTGCACTAACTAACCCCTAAACCGCCATAACCCACCACCGCAAACTAACTCTGCACTAACTAACCCCTAAACCGCCATAACCCACCACCCAAAACTAACTCTGCACTAACTAACCCCTAAACCGCCAATAGCCCACCACAACAAACTTCCTAACCTATTAAACCCTAAACTGCAATAGCCCACCGCAAACACCCCTTACACTACTTAACCCCTATACCGCCAATAGCCCACCACAAACACCCTCTACTGAACTTAACCCCTTTACTGCCACAATCCCCCCACCACAATAAGTCCCCTAACCTATTAGCCCCTAAACCGCCACAAACCCCACCCACCTCTAAGCTAAATCCCCTTAAATTACAAACCCCCCCCCCCCCACTAAATTTACAAAAGAAAAACAAACAAAAAACATAGCATTACTGAAAACATTAAAATAAAACGCTACCAAAAATAAAAAACCCACAGTTATGCCTATACTAAAACGAAGGACCCCAAAAAAAAAACCCACCCCAAAATTAAAAACCCTAAACTAACACTAAGGGGACGATTTTCCGTGCGAGTCTCTTGCCCGAAGCATAAGTTAAGAAACAGCGGTCGTAAGACTTTGAGGTGGCGGACAACAATCATCACAATCAGATCGGGATGATCGACACCCCCTGCTAGCAGCCGATTGGCCGTGAATGTGCAGGGGGCGGCATTGCACAAGCATTTCACTAGAGATGCTTGTGCAATGATGAATGCAGACAGCGTATGCGGTCGTCATTTAGCAATGTCGGTGGACATGATCCGCTTCAGCGAATCATGTCCGTCTGACATTTGTTAAATCGGCTCCTAAGAGTTACTACAATAAAAGTAAAAAAGCAAGCTCCTAAGCAGCACGGACCAGCAGGACCAGATGGTATTAATAGCCAGCAGGTACACAGAGCATTAGTCAGAGCAAGCCAAGAACACAGGGCAGTAATGGTCATCAGGAATACATTGTAGTAATGGCCCGTATGACGGCAGACTAGTAATGACCAGAAGTAATACAGAAATTAATGGCATTGGCTGGTTGGTGTTGGCTCTCATGAATGACGTATACAGCTGTATTATTTTGCAGATTATGACCAGGACTCCCACAATGTTACTAATACTTGGCACACATTCTTGTTGCTAGATGAGCAAGTCTGACATAATGAGTAATGGAGATAATGGCTAAGGTGGGAAATGGTGCGCTGTGCAATGTCTGTCTACTCAGTTGGGTTTAGAGGCAAACTCAGGCAAAGTATTTAGTTGCAGTTTATAGAGATTGCATTACCGGCACTTATTTGTGATTGCACTAATTCTTACTGCTATTCCTTTACTTGCACTTATATTATTGCATCATTACATTGTTACTGCTTTACAAAACTAACTTTATGTTACACTAGTGTCTTCCTTTATTTTTTGTATTACTAATAATTCTACACTATACCCCAGTACCTATCTACCTGCCCTGCGTTCCTCTGCTTTACAGACATAACTACAGCTGCATCCACTGTGATGTCACCCTGGTTCAGTACCCGGGTCCTGCCACCTCCTCTTCATACCCGCATTATTCTCACTGAATCTTTCCTGGCTCTGTAAGGGATGAATATCTTGGGCAAGTCTGAATAAACCAGACATAAAGCAGAAATCTGGCTGTCTAGCAGAGATAAAATGTGTCAGTCTGGGATCCAGAAAGTGCCTCTGTATATATTTCTGGTCGGCATAATCAGTGGAAAATAAAGTCCTCTGGGATTATTAAGCAAAGCTGTAAATCAAACTAGAGACATTCCAGGACAGGGAAAGTAGCGGCTCCTACAGCTGATTAACCTGTTAGTGTCCAGAACATGTGCAACAATAGCAGCATCTCATAACCAGTGCAGTCATTGCTACACAGAACCCTCTTGCACAGCTAAAACCAGAACTTAAAGGGACACAGTACTCAACAAATGATCTTTCATCCACACGAGAGAAGCAATTTTTTGCTTGGAATTATGTTAAATATAAGGGCCCAGATTACAAGTGGTGCGCTATTCCCCCGCCAATTGCGCTGAAGTTAAAAAATTAGTGTGGCTGGTATTATAAGTTGAAAGTATAATTAATAATCTAATTATTGATGATTAGAAATGGCCACGAAAGTTGAATTTACTTCCTTTTGCTAATAACCCCCTCACTTGTGTGGTATATTGATGTATAAAAAATAAATAAAATAATTGTATACCTGGCTGACAAGGGGTTTCATTGGATTATATTACAATAATGGGGGGGGGGTCATAAAAGAGTTTCCAATGCAAAAAAATGTGAAAAAAGTGTAAGAAGCTGTGATCTAGGCAATGTAATGTAGTGATCTCTGGATACCAGTTTTACACTACAAGCCAATGCTAGAAACCATCACTTGACACATTATTATTATTATTATTATTATCATCAGGTATTTGTAGAGCACCAACAGGTTCCGCTGCGCTATGAACATGGGTGGTATATAAAAAAACGATTACAGGGATCAAATGGGTGAAGGGTCCTGCAGAGAGTTGCACCGTTGTAGTCGGCTCTTATGAAGGTGAACTACAAACAGCTTGGCTCATAGGCTTACATGCTATGGGGTTTAAGGGGATAGCAGTGGAGATAGGAAGGTTAGTGTAGGTTGTAAGCGTCCCTGAACAGTAGAGTCTTCAGGGAGCACTTGAAGCTTTTAAAACTAGGGGAGATTCTTGTGGAGCAAGGCAGAGAGTTCCATAAGATGAGAGAAATCTTGTAGACGGGAATGTGAGGAGGTAACAAGAGAGGAGGAGAGTAGGAGCTCATGAACGGAGCGAAGGGGGCAGGAGGGAGAGTATCTGGAGACAAGGTCTGAGATGTAGGGGGGAGCAATACAATTGAGGGCTTTGTGTGTCAGAGTGAGAATTTTGTGTTTAAGCCAGTGAAGGGATTGGCAGAGAGGTGCGGCAGATGAAGAGCAACGTCCAAGGAAGATGAGCCTGGCAGAGGCATTCATTATGGATTGCAAAGGAGCTAGGCGGCAGCTAGGGAGACCAGAGAGGATAGAGTTGCAGTAGTCGAGGCGGGAAAGGATGAGAGAATGGATTAAAATCTTTGTTGTGTCTTGTGTAAGGAACTGTCTAATTTTAGCAATGTTTTTAAGGTGGAAGCGGCAGGCTTTAGCCAAGGACTGAATGTGAGGAGTGAAAGAAAGATCTGAGTCAAGTGTGACCCCGAGACATCGGGCATGTGAGGTTGGGGTAATGATGGAGTTGTCAACAGTTATAAAGACATGGTAGGTGGAGATTTTTGAAGAAGGGGGGAAAATAAGGAGCTCAGTTTTGGAGAGATTTAGCTTGAGGTAGTGAGAGGACATCCAAGATGAGATATGAGAGAGACAGTTAGTGACACGGGTTAGCAAGGAAGGAGATAATTCTGGTGCAGAGGGGTAGATTTGTGTATCGTCTGCAAATGATAATGAAACCCGTGGGACACACATGAACTAACACTCTCTAGCTGTGAAAACCTGTCAAATGCAATCAGATAAGAGGCAGCCTTTAAGGGCTTAGAAATTAGCATATGAGCCTACGTACGTTTAGCTTCCAACACAGAACACCAAGAGAACAAAGCAAATTTGATGATAAACGTAAAATAGGAAAGTTAAAATTGCATGCCCTATCTGAATCATGAAATTTTAATTTTGACTAGACTGTCCTTTTAAGATCTTCTGAAAATATGTTTTGGTCTGCATTGAATAACCTAGGATCTGGTGAAGGTAAAGAGGCTGGTGAGACTGGTGAAGTTGGACAGACTCAGAATGTATCTTAGTGAATTTTGGCCACCGTTTTCAGTGCACAATTGAACATGTAACCTTTCTACAAGGCCTCTATAAAATTATTTGAGCAACAGATTATGCATGTGAGTTGACAGCTGGGTAATTTTGAGGAAAAATATAAATATATATATATTATTATTATTTTACTGTACCCATAATCATTGGAAATATTTGACATCTATTTAGGTGATCAGTAATGAATTTCACCCATCTTCCTGCCACACATTATCCCACAATGCACTGCAGGATGATTGTAGACGTATTTGTCTCTTAAGGTCAGGTGAGCATTCCAGCATGGGATTCCCCAGTGATGTATACAGCAGCTGGCAAGCTTCATACCAAGCAGGTCATCTGCTCCACATCTACTAAAAGGAGTTTTATGACATATATACAGTCAGCACAGTTTTCTATTAATAGTCTCCAGTCACACAATGTGCTACAACTAATAGCAGCACATTCTTATACTATGCATCCCAGGATGAACTGTGTACAATGCACTGCTTAAAGGGACACTGAACCCAAATTCTTTCTTCCGTGATTCAGATAGAACATGCTATTTTAAGCAACTTTCTAATTTACACCTATTATCAATTTTTCTTCGTTCTCTTGCTATCTTTATTTTAAAAAGAAGTCATATAAGCTTTTTTTTTTTGGTTCAGAACTCTGGACAGCTTTTTTTTTTATTGGTGGATGAATTTATCCACCAATCAGCAAGGACAACCCAGGTTGTTCACCAAAAATGGACCGGCATCTAAACTTAAATTCTTGCATTTCAAATAAAGATACCAAGAGAATGAAGAAAATTTGATATATGGAGTAAATTAGAAAGTTGCTTACTATTTCATGCTCTATCTGAATCATGAAAGAAAAAATTTGGGTTCAGTGTCCCTTTAACAAATACTCTTCAGTTTCAGGCAATATTGACACAACATAGAAACCGATTTAATAAGATGGATATCAAGCTGTATGCTCAGCATTTGCACTGCAAGCATGGTTCATTAAACCACATTTTATCACTGAGTAAAACAACGTGAAAATATATTTTAAAAATATCCACGTGCTAGTAGTTTTTCCAAAATGTGCTACATTACAAGACCTGAGTCCCAACCATCCTTTTTTGAGAGGGACAGTCCCTAATTCTGCGCTCTGTTGCACTAATTTATGCGAATATACATTAGCTCAACCCACAGACCGCCCATGAACTGCCCAGACGCACCCATTATCCCACCCAATATCCACCCCTGATCCAGCGAAGGCCCCCTCAACCTCCTGAGTCTCAAATACCTAGCCACAAATGTTGGGAAATTTGCTGGAAGCTTTGAGAATTGATGGTGCTACCATAATGATTTTGGTCGCACCTGCCTATGCAATGTGAAGTGCTTTGAAAGTGCTGTTTGGGTGTTTCTAAAAGAATGAACTAGACAATTCAGCACATAAGCTGTAAATTATGACTACATATCCATGATTAGAGGCACAATATATATGATTTGCTCACATACCATTCCATATGATTCAACATTAGTCTGCAATCAAGCCTATATTTTCTGTCAATAACCTTTAGTGTAACAGGTTACAGAAGATGACATTATGCAGAGTTCTGTTACCATCTGATGTATTAGGATATTTTTAGCAGACAGCTGTGGGCGCCTGATGAAGTCAGAGGCAGAGTGAGAATGAATGGGCTGTCCTGACTGGCCCATTCCTGTGCGTTTATAGAAACATTGACTGTTGCTGTCAGTAGTTTTATTAGTGACATCAGACATTGATGCTAATTGGTGTAAAGCAGGAAACACACATCTTACATCCTGCTACTGACACTGATTCACAGTATTACCTAAACTCATCTGCAATGCTCTGTCATATGATTTCATGGCTGTTTGTGCAAATAGATCAACGCATTCACAAATAGTGACTTGTTTTATAGATGGCTGGATGAAGACATGAAACACTTTTAGGTTTTAATATAAATATTTACTAATGAGCAGTAACAAAAAAATTACTATATATTAAAGGGTCAGTCTAGTCAAAATGAAACTTATGATTCAGATGGGCATGCAATTTAAAAAAAAAAAACTTTCCAATTTACTTTTAGCATCAAATTTACCTTGTTCTCTTGGTATTCTTTGATAAAAGCTAATCCTAGGTAAGTTCATATTCTAATTTTGAAGCCCTTTAAAAGCTGGCTCCTAAGATGTAGAGTCTGTCAAAAGAACTGAAATAAGGGGGCAGTCTTTAGAAGGTTAAAGGGACATGATACCCAAACGGTGAAGCACATGAAAGTGATGTAGAATAATTGTAAATAGCTGACTAGAAAATATCCCCTGAACATCTCTATGTAAAAAAGGAAGATATTTACCTCAAATTTCCTAAGTATTTACACCCCACTGTAAAGAGACCTTAAAGGGATACCAAACCAAAATTTATAATCAATTATTCCTATGTAGTATGTAATCATGAATAAAACATCCTGTAGCCCATGTTTAAAGTGAAAGTAAATCCTAGCGTTTTACCAACGCTAGGATTTACTATTGAAACAAATAAAGGGGACTTTCATTCATGGGGCCCCATTACATATGCAGCGTCGCCCGCAAAAGCCGGCGACGCCGGTTTTTGGTATCCTATATACAGCGGCGCATATAAATGCGGCACGTATATTTCACCCGTCGCCCGCAATTTTTACTCCCATAGGCTAACATGGGACCGCGTCGTAAATCAGTATCCAATATCCAGCACAAGGACTTCCTTGGAGAAAATGGAGAAATCTTACTCCATTTTTACCTCGCCATAAAAGGCAGCCGTAGCAAGCCTTGCGCTGAGTATGGGAGCACCGTAACTCCCCAAAATGCCTGCAAAAATAAACTAACTCCCCCACTTCAATAACTAATAAAGTGTATTAATCCCTATATTCGCCATCAAACCCACACCCCAAGTAATAACGAAATTATTATTAACCCCTAATCTGCCATTAACCCACAACGCAATAAACCCATTAAAACTATTAACCCCTAAACCGCCATTAACCCACAACACAATAAACCCATTAAAACTATTAAACCCTAAACCGCCAAAGCCCACAACGCAATAAACCTATTAAAGTATTAACCCCTAAACCACCAAAGCCCACAACGCAATAAACCTAACCCCCTAAATGAACCCAAATTACCTAATTTACAAAATACTAAAGTTAATATTAAATTAAAAAAACTAACACTACTTTAAAAATACAAATAAACTAAGTATAAATTAAAGGGACAGTCTAATCAAAATTCTGAAGTAGACTGTCCCTTTAGGCTACAATTACAGAAAATAAAAAAATCTAAGATTACAGAAAATAAGAAAATTACCAAATTTAAAAAAAATTATACCTAATCCCTATGAAAATAAAAAAGCCACCCCAAAATAAAAACATCCCCCACTCTAATAAACTACCAGTAGCCCTTAAAAGGGCTTTTTGCAGGGCATTGCCCCAAGATAATCGGCTCTTTTACAAGAAAATACACAACCCCCCCTAACAGTAAAACCCCCCACCCACCAAACCCCCCCAAATAAAATAACCTAACACTAAAAACCCTAAACTACCCATTGCCCTGAAAAGGGCATTTGTTGGGCATTGCCCTTAAAAGGACATTCAGCTCTTTTACTGCCCACCCTATCTAAATAAAATAAACCCCCCCAAAACTCATTAAAAAAAACCTAAGTCTAAGCCCTAGGTTGCTACTCACCGTTTCTGAAGTCCGGGGAGAAGGTCCTGTTCCAGGCGGTGAAGTCTTCTTCCAAGCGCGACCTCTTCTTTCTTCTTCCTGGAACATCCTTCGCGGAGCGGAGCTGAAGACTGAAGACCGCAGAGCGGAAGACCGGTGACCCTGGAACTGAAGACCGGCGACCACAGAGCCATGGAGGGTGGAGGAATCTCTTCGTACGATCTTTGCCGCGCACTGGATACAGAATTCAAGGGACGCGATTAAAAATGGCGTCCCTTGAATTCCTATTGGCTGATTTGATTTTCCCCAAATTCAAATCAGCCAATAGGATGAAAGCTACTTAAATCCTATTGGCTGTTCAAATCAGCCAATAGGATGAGAGTTACTGAAATTCTATTGGCTATTCAAATCAGTCTTCGGCCCGCCTGGAGGACGACTTCTTCCCGCTTGGATGAAGAATTCTCCCGGCTTCGTTGAGGACTTCTGCCCGCTTGGATGAAGACTTCTTCCGGCTTGATGAGGATACTCTGCCTCCAGTGACAATCCTAACGTGCTGTTTAGTAGCGCTCTACTTTCCCTTCAGTGATAGTCCTAACGTGCTCTTTAGTAGCGCTCTACTCTGCCTCCACTGACATTCTTAAAGTGCTCTTTAGTAGCGCTCTATTCTGCCTCCAGTGACTTTCTTAACATGCTCTTTAGTAGTGCTCTACTCTGCCTCCAGCGACAATTCTAGAGTACACTTTAGCAGAAGTCTACTCTACCTTTAGTGACAGTCCTAACATGCTCTTTAGTAGCGCT
Organism: Bombina bombina; assembly: GCF_027579735.1. NCBI lineage: Eukaryota > Metazoa > Chordata > Amphibia > Anura > Bombinatoridae > Bombina > Bombina bombina. The sequence goes on along the minus strand of NC_069505.1, from coordinate 104,449,259 downwards.
CTACTCTGCCTCCAGCGACAATTCTAGAGTACAGTTTAGTAGCAGTCTACTCTGCCTTTAGTGACAGTCCTAACATACTCTTCATTAACATTTTACTCTGCTTCAGTGACAGTTCTAATGGGCTCTTTAGTAGCGCTCTACTCTGCCTCCAGTGACAATACTAACCTGCTCTTTAGTAACGTTCTACTCTGCCTCCGGTGATAGTCCTAACATGCTCTTTAGTAGCGCTTTTCTCTGCCTCCAGTCACAATCCTAACGTGCTCTTTAGTAACGCTCTACTTTTCCTCAGTGACATTCCTAACGTGCTCTTTAGTAGTGCTCTACTCTGCCTCAGTGACAGTCCTAACATGCTCTTTAGTAGCTCTTTTCTCTGCTTCCAGTGACAATCCTAACCTGCTCTTTAGTAGCGCTCTACTTTTCCTCAGTGACAGTCCTTACCTGCTCTTTAGTAGCGCTCTACTCTGCCTCCAGTGACAGTCCTAACCCACCTCTTTAGTAGCGCTTCTCTCTGCCTCCAGTGACAATCCTAACATGCTCTTTAGTAGTGCTCTACTTTTCTAAGCCCTAGGTTGCTACTCACCGTTTCTGAAGTCCGGGGAGAAGGTCCTGTTCCAGGCGGTGAAGTCTTCTTCCAAGCGCGACCTCTTCTTTCTTCTTCCTGGAACATCCTTCGAGGAGCGGAGCTGAAGACTGAAGACCGCAGAGCGGAAGACCGGCGACCCTGGAACTGAAGACCGGCGACGACGGAGCCATGGAGGGTGGAGGATTCTCTTCGTACGATCTTTGCCGCACACTGGATACAGAATTCAAGGGACGCGATTAAAAATGGCGTCCTTTGAATTCCTATTGGCTGATTTGATTTTCCCCAAATTCAAATCAGCCAATAGGATGAAAGCTACTTAAATCCTATTGGCTGTTCAAATCGGCCAATAGGATGAGAGTTACTGAAATTCTATTGGCTATTCAAATCAGACTTCGGCCCGCCTGGAGGACGACTTCTTCCCGCTTGGATGAAGAATTCTCCCGGCTTCGTTGAGGACTTCTGCCTGCTTGGATGAAGACTTCTTCCGGCTTGATGAGGATACTCTGCCTCCAGTGACAATCCTAACGTGCTGTTTAGTAGCGCTCTACTTTCCCTTCAGTGATAGTCCTAACGTGCTCTTTAGTAGCGCTCTACTCTGCCTCCACTGACATTCTTAAAGTGCTCTTTAGTAGCGCTCTATTCTGCCTCCAGTGACAGTCCTAACATGCTCTTTAGTAGCGCTCTACTCTGCCTCCAGTGACTTTCTTAACGTGCTCTTTAGTAGTGCTCTACTCTGCCACCAGCGACAATTCTAGAGTACACTTTAGTAGCAGTCTACTCTGCCTTTAGTGACAGTCCTAACATACTCTTCATTAACATTTTACTCTGCTTCAGTGACAGTTCTAATGGGCTCTTTAGCAGCGCTCTACTCTGCCTCCAGTGACAATACTAACCTGCTCTTTAGTAACGTTCTACTCTGCCTCCGGTGATAGTCCTAACATGCTCTTTAGTAGCGCTTTTCTCTGCCTCCAGTCACAATCCTAAGTTCCTAACGTGCTCTTTAGTAACGCTCTACTTTTCCTCAGTGACATTCCTAACGTGCTCTTTAGTAGTGCTCTACTCTGCCTCAGTGACAGTCCTAACATGCTCTTTAGTAGCGCTTTTCTCTGCTTCCAGTGACAATCCTAACCTGCTCTTTAGTAGCGCTCTACTTTTCCTCAGTGACAGTCCTTACCTGCTCTTTAGTAGCGCTCTACTCTGCCTCCAGTGACAGTCCTAACCCACCTCTTTAGTAGCACTTCTCTCTGCCTCCAGTGACAATCCTAACGTGCTCTTTAGTAGTGCTCTACTTTTCCTCAGTGACAGTCCTAACCTGCTCTTTAGTAGCGTTCTAATTTGCCTCAGTGACAGTCCTAACATGCTCTTTAGTAGCACTTCTCTCTGCCTCCAGTGACAATCCTAATGTGCTCTTTAGTAGCGCTATACTCTGTCCAATTAACTGTCCTAACCTACTCTTTAGTAGCACTCTAGTCTGCCTCCAGTGACAATCCTAACTTGCTCTTTAGTAGCGCTCTACTCTGCCTCCAGTGATAGTCCTAACATGCTCTTTAGTAGCGCTCTACTCTGCCTCCAGTGACAGTCCAAACATGCTCTTTAATAACGCTCTACTCTGCCTCCAGTAACAGTCTAAACATGCTCTTTAGTAGCTATATACTCTGTCTAAGTAACCGTCCTAACCTACTCTTTAGTAGTGCTATACTCTTCCCCCAGTGAGACAGTCCTAATGTGCTCTTTAGTAGTGATATATACAGATTATATATATATATATATATATATATATATATATATATATATATATATATATAAACAAAGGGTTGTGAGTCTAGCGCAGTATAGATCCTAAGACCTCAAAAAGTATCCGATTCACTTGTGTGCTGCCCTAATCTATCTATCAAGGCTGGAGATTCCCCGTAACCCCAGCTACGATAAGAGGGAAAAGTATGTGAGGACAAGAGAAGAGATAGATAATAAAGGGCACACTGAACTAACTGGACAGAAAAAGAGTCAAAAGTATCTATTTAGATAATCCTTTTATATGTGGGGAGGTTTGTAGAAACAAGAATCACTCGTTAGAGTGTATACCCCTATAGATAGATGAGAAAGGTGAAGAGGTAGTGAATACACTAGCAAGGAGTAAATAACTAAAAAATCCTGTTAATCAGAGAATCCTGACCTATACAATATACACAGGAAAAATAAATAAAACATACAATCAATAATATCAATTGACAGTGTATCAATATCAATAATACATATAATACACATAAGTATAAACCCAATAGTGCAGTGACATTGAGAAGAACATGCACACACCCAGTTAAAAATATATACAGTCTCTAAAATTATAATGCCAGGAGCAGAAGATTATGTAGTGGGTGGAGCAGTTCATAAAGTTCTAGGGATAGATTCACACCAGATCGAAGCCAGATGTGTGATGTATGATGAAATCTATATAAAATAGAATAAAAATCCACAGTGCCTGGAGAAGGAAAACCCCGTAGGGTATCTACTTACACTCCTTACCCCCAATCAATATGAGGTAAGTGTCGCGCAGTGATGGTAGAATCTCTTTCCGACTTCCACGGATGTAGAAAGCCGCTACAGGACCTTGCCGATGTCTTTGCTCAAATAGCCGTATGCATGTAAAACAGATAAAGAATGATAGTGCAACCCTGTTTGTAATAGGCACACAGATCAATTTATTATGAGTATATTACTCACACTAAGAGACCTCAATAACATATGAGGTAATTTACTAGCATAAATATGTACGGTCCACAGACCCACAGACAAAACAACAGCATGTAAATGGCACAACAAAAGGCAAGTCCACGCGTTTCGAAGGTACAGTCTTGGCAACCTTCTTCATCAGAGATCCTCTGATGAAGAAGATTGCCAAGACTGTACCTTCGAAACGCGTCAGAATAAACTAGTCTGCTGCTCTATTATATCCAACTACATGATCTAAGCTGTGGACTTATCTTTTGTTGTGCCATTTTACATGCTGTTGTTTTGTCTGTGGGTCTGTGGACCGTACATATTTATGCTTGTAAATTACCTTATATGTTATTGAGGTCTCTTAGTGTGAGTAATATACTCGTAATACATTGATCTGTGTGCCTATTACAAACAGGGTTGCACTATCATTCTTTATCTGTTTTACATGCATACAGCTATTTGAGCGAAGACATCGGCAAGGTCCTGTAGCGGCTTTCTACATCCGTGTAAGTCGGAAAGAGATTCTACCATCACTGTGCGACACTTACCTCATATTGATTGGGGGTAAGGAGTGTAAGTAGATACCCTACGGGGTTTTCCTTCTCCAGGCACTGTGGATTTTTATTCTATTTTATATAGATTTCATCATACTTCACACATCTGGCTTCGATCTGGTGTGAATCTATCCCTAGAACTTTATGAACTGCTCCACCCACTACATAATCTTCTGCTCCTGGCATTATAATTTTAGAGACTGTATATATTTTTAACTGGGTGTGTGCATGTTCTTCTCAATGTCACTACACTATTGGGGTTATACTTATGTGTATTATTGATATTGATACACTGTCAATTGATATTATTGATTGTATATTTTATTTATTTTTCCTGTGTATATTGTATAGGTCAGGATTCTCTGATTAACATGATTTTTTTGTTATTTACTCCTTGCTAGTGTATTCACTACCTCTTTCACCTTTCTCATCTATCTATAGGGGTATACACTCTAAAGAGTGATTCTTGTTTCTACAAACCTCCCCACATATAAAAGGGTTCTCCAAATAGATACTCTTGACTCGTTTTCTGTCCAGTTAGTTCAGTGCGCCCTTTATTATCTATCTCTTCTCTTGTCTTTTATATATATATATATATATATATATATATATATATATATATATACATACACACACACACACACACACATATATATATATATATATATATATATATATATACACACACATACACACACACACACACATGCATACACATATATATATATATAATATATATATAATATATATATTAATATAATATATATATATATATATATATATATTATACACATACACAAACACACATATATACAAGTATGTCACACTGCCTGAATTCTGAGGTCCAAACTGTTCTATAATTTTGCAGTCCCTTGGGTTCCATTACTAAGCCACCAAACTGTCAGCTCTGGATACTCAATAACATTGTATGACTTGTCAGCTATGTAGTATTAAGTCAGGTGCCTTGTGCCTCACCTAAATATGCTTGTTTGCCATTTAAGAATTAATGACTACTCTTTGTGCCTGAAGGTTATTCTATCTATTCCATATGCCTTTAAAATAGGAATGTGTGTTCTCTCATTTCTTGTGTGACTATATCATCCCATACTCATCTGGCAAGACCTAAATCACAAAACCTAGCTTTTTTAAAACCAAGGCTTCTTTCCATAAACAATCTAATCAGATTTGATTTTTGTTTTTTTTAAGTTGTAATGCTAAAGGTGTAAAAATACACTCTCCTATTAAGCTACTATTGTGTATTGTTCCATTTTGCTTGGTAACCAATAACTTTGTAAAAACACATAAAAAATAAACACAGCAGGCAAGTAGCTACTTGTGTTCCTTGTGCATTACAGAGAATCTACAGTTTCATATTGAGACCAGATAAAGGTTTAAAATGATCAGTCAGGTCTACTATCTTTAGAGGGGGAGATAAACAGAGGGGTTTGTGGTGAATCTTTATCAGTTTTGACAAACTACCAGCATAGTACTAGACCACAAATTCAGTTGTTTTATAAAAGTATTTCAGCACTTACATACTTGCCAGCTGTTCCGATTTGCCAGGACAGTGCCGTTTTTTTGCCTCCTTTTCCATGCATAAGCTTCCTGAGAGTCAGTCTCACATTGCACAATCTGCTCTGTGGTGTGGACTTATGGATGCAAAACAAAAGGCTTAATAACTTTGATTACAACGTCAAAAACTTTTAAGCACCTGTAATCAGCATGAATCTTCTAAGCTCTATTTGGATAACCTCTATGTTATGTTCTGGTGCTTGTATATACTAGAAGAAGATACTCCAGCCTTGGCAGATTTATAAAGAAAAGACCTTTATTGTTCCATTGTCCAAATTAAGCAACAATGTTGCAGACCTACATTAGGTCCTTAATCATATCTCATTGTTGTTGCTTCATTTGGACCATGGAACAATAAAAAGGTATTTTCTTTATATATCTGTTAAGGTTGGAGTATCTTCTTCTAGTATATACTGATACAAGGGGGTTATTGACCCTATACTCTTGTGCCTGACCGTTTGGATTGGTTGCTGTTCCCCACTTTTTTTGTACTAATGTCCTGGTGCTTGTCAGTGCAAATTGGGTCTCACAATAGTACTGAAAAAGGGAATATAACATGGCACATAAGGATGCAGTATAATAATAACAGTTTATTATTGCATTAACATAAATCAGTTATCAGCTTATAAGCAAGGCTGTGATTGAACTATAAATACATTAGTTATCTTTGGGTTTTGAATATTGCATTAATATCAGCGTATAAGAATGGATGAAAGATGCCGGCACAATGGATTAAGAATATGTATATTTATTAAAGACCTTAGTAAAAGTTGCGACGTTTCGGGGTTACCCCCTTAATTATTGCATGATTAAGGGGGTAACCCCGAAACGTCGCAACTTTTACTAAGGTCTTTAATAAATATACATATTCTTAATCCATTGTGCCGGCATCTTTCATGCATCTAATATTAAACAGGCATAAAGCAGTTTATTCCCCTTATCCGTGCACTGACAGTGGTGCTGCTCTCTTTACTGACTTTAGCGTATAAGAATGGACAGGCAGACCATCACACCTAGATACAGAGTCATCAATCGATGGAAACCACATTCTCACAGATGCCCTCTCTAAGTTGTTGCCCAAATTCTCATCTGCCCCCTCACAGCAATTCTACTAATTAAAGTTCAGTTTAGCAGTCTATGCTATAAAACTAGAAGCAATCAAATGCTAAAAAATTGTGTTGGTGCAGATCCTTTAAAAAAAAATAATATATATATATATATATAACAAAATTTATGCAAGGAGGAGCAACAGGTTTAAACACAGGCCTGATTCTGACCAGGGCCTGAAAAAAAGATTGAACATCTGGCACATTTGCCAGACGCTTGTGTAACAAAATAGATAATGCAGAAATCTGACCTTTCAGAGAACTGACTGACAATCCTTTCTCCAGACCTTCCTGGAGAAAATACAAAATTCTAGGAATCCTGACCCTACTCCAAGAGTAGCCCTTAGATTCACACCAATAATTTATGCCATACCTTATGGTAAATTTTTCAAGTAACAGGCTTGCGAGCCTGGATCATGGTCTCAATGACCGACTCAGAAAATCCACGCTTAGACAGAACTAAGCAGTCAATGTCCAAGCAGTCAGCTTCAGAGAAACAAGATTTGGATGGAGGAATGGACCCTGAGTTAAAAGGTCCTTTCTCAGAGGCAACCTCCAAGGTGGCCCAGAAGACATCTTCACTAGGTCTGCATACCAGATCCTGCGAGACCATGCAGGAGCTATTAGAATTATCAATGCTCTCTCTGGTTTGATACAAGCAATAACTTGTGCAACGAGCGCAAACGGAAGAAACCGGTATGCTAGAAATCCCAAGGAGTCGTCAGAGCATCTATCAGAGCGGCCTGAGAATCTCTTGACCTTGAACCATACACCTTGGAAGCTTAGCATTCTGCCAAGACGCCATCAGATCCAACTCCGGTACCCCCATTTGAGGGTTAACCTGGAGAACAGATCTGGATCGACAGCCCACTCCCCAGGATGAAATGTCTGTCTGCTCTGGAAATCCGCTTCCCAGTTGTCCACTCCAGGAATGTGGATGGCAGATAGACAACAATTGTGAGCTTCTGCCCACTGAATAATCCATGCCACCAACTTCAGGGCTAAGGAACTCCCAAAAAACCCAAGGAACCGCCAGAGCATCTATCATAACATCCTGCAGATCTCTTGATCTTGAGCCGTACCTTGGAAGCTTTGCGTTCTGACGGGACGCCATCAGATCTAACTCCGGCACCCCTATTTGAGGACTAAACTGGAAAACACCTCCAGGTAGAGTTCCCACTGCTCGGGATGAAAAGTCTGTCTGCTCAGAAAATCCGCTTCCCAGTTGTCTACTCCTGGAATGTGGATGGCAGATAGACAGCAATTGTGGGTCTCTGCCCACTGAAGAATCTGAGTAACCTCCTTCATGGCTAAGGAACTCAGAGTTCCACCCTGGTGGTTGATGTAAACCACTGAGGTGATGTTGTCCGACTGAAACCTGATAAACCGTGCTAAGGACAATTGAGATCAAGCCATCAGAGCATTGTAAGTCGCTCTTAACTCCAAGATGTTTATGGGTAGAGCAGACTCCTCCCAAGTCCATAGTCCCTGCACCTTTAAAGAGTCCCAGACTGCTCCCCAGCCTAGCAGGTTGGCGTCCATGGTCACAATCACCCAGGAAGGTCTCCAGAAGCATGTGTCCTGTGACAGATGGTCCTGAAAAAGCCACCATGGGAGAGAGTCTCTTGTTGACTGGTCTAGATGTATCCTATGAGACAGATCTGAATGTTCTCTGTTCCATTGTCTGAGCATGCATAATTGCAGAGCTCTCAAATGAAATCAAGCAAAGGGAATGATGTCCATGGAAGCAACCATCAGACCAATTACCAATGACCAAGAAGAGAGAATTTTGGATTTTCTGACCTTAGTCAGAAAAATTGTCATAGATAGGGAATCTATTATGGTCCCTAAGAAAACCACCCTTGTAGCTGGAATAAGGGAACTCTTTTCCAGATTCACCTGTGGGAATGTGGAAAAGACAACAAGATCTCTGTATGAGAGTTTGCTTGTTAAAAAGATGGCACCTGAACCAATATGTCATCCAGGTATGGTGCCACTGCAATTCCCCGAGACCTGATCACTGTCAAGAAAGCCCCCAGAACCTTTGAGAAAATTCTGGGAACTGTGGCAAAGCCAAACAAAAGAGCCACAAACAAACAAAGTGTTTGTCTAGAAAGGCAAATCTCAGGTATTTGTGATGATCCCTGTGGATGGAAACATGAAGATACACGTCCTTTAGGTCTTTGGACGTCATGAATTAACCCTCTTGGACCAAAGGAAGAATGGAACAAATGGTTTCCATGTTGAAGGACGGTACCCTGAGAAACTTGTTAAGGCACTTTAGGTCTAAAATGGGTCAAAAAGTTCCCTCTTTTTTGGGTACCACAAACAGATTTGAATACAATCCTGGACCCTGTTCCCTTACTGGAACTGGAACAATCACTCCCAGGGAGGAAAGGTCCTGAACACAGCTCAAGAATGCCTCTCTTTTTACATGATCTGCAAATAATCTTGAGAGGTGGAATCTGCCCCTGGGAGGGAAAGTTTTGAATTCTATTTTGTAACCCTGAGATAATGTCCACTGCCCAAGGATCTGGGACATCTCCTCTCCACGCTTGACAAAACAGGGAAAGTCTGACCACCACTTGATCCGACCCAGGACTGGGGCCCGACACTTCATGCTGACTTAGACTAAGTTGACGGTTTCTTTGATTGCTTCTCCTTAATTCCAAGACTGATTGGGCTTCCATGAAGACTTGAACTGCTCCTGCTTGGAAGAGGGAGAGGGAGAGTTTTGACCTTTAATTACTTTGACATCCTTTGAGTCTGTTCTTCTTGTGTTGTGGTAGAAAAGACCCTTTTTCACCCATAATATCAGAAATTATTTCTGCCAGACCAGGTCCGAACAAGGTCTTCCCCTTGTAAGGAAGCGCCAGAAGCTTGGACTTAGAGGTAACATCAGCTGACCAAGATTTTAGCCACAATGCCCTGCAGGCTACGACAGTGAAGCCAGACATCTTTGCTCCCAGTCTAATAACTTGCATGTTAGCATCAGAAATAAAAGAAATGGCTAGTTTGAGAGCCTTAATCCTATCTTGTATCTCCTCCAACAGAGTCTCTACTAAAACTGATTCAGACAAGGCATCGCACCAATAAGATGCCTCACTTGTTACTGCGGCAATGCAAACTGCAGGTTGTCATTGAAGACCTTGATGAACATACATCTTCTTGAAATAAGCTTCCAGCTTTTTGTCCATGGGATTCTTAAAAGGAGCAGCTATCCTCTGTAGGGATTGTAGTTCTCTTAGCCAGAGTAGAAATAGCCCCTTCTACTTTAGGCACCGTTTGCCAAGAATCTTTAATGGAGTCAGCAACAGGAAACATCTTTTTAAATACGGGAGACAGGGCGAAAGGAATCCCTGGCTTCTCCCATTCCTGTGAAATAATCTCTGTCACATGGTCTGGGAAAGGAAAACTTCCACTGAGGAAGGAACATCATACTATTTAATAAGTTTACTAGACTTCTTAGGGTTGACAACGACAGAAGTATCAGAGTCATCCAAAGTAGCCAATACCTCCTTTAACAGTACACAAAGGTGTTCAAGCTTAAATCTGAAGTTTACTTCTTCAGTATCAGATGAAGGAAAAATACTGTCCGAATCTGAGATTTCACCCTCAGAGGCTACCGGCGTATCCTCCTCATCAGACTTATGAGAGAGGGCAAGCTGCGTAGCAGTAGGTGGAATAGAAACCTTACTATCTGAATATCTAATTTTCCTCTTGCGTTTTCCCAGCATGACAAAAAATACCGCAGAAGATACCTGTGCAGCAAAATTTGCAGGCAAATAAACTCCTCCAGGAGGCTGAGAGGAACTGCAGGGAACTGTATGTGATGCCATAGAGGCTTTGGACGTCTGAGGAGAAAGCTATGGCATTGCCTGAACAGCTTCAATCCAATGTAGGGAACCAGCAATATCTTCAAGCAATGCAAATGCAAACAGGAGCTCGCTGCTAGCTCCAAAGTACATCCAATAAACAAAGGTGTCCAAAGCATAAGCTTCCAAATCTTTTCTTTATTTAGGGAAGGTTTCAAAAGGTACAAAAATAGCAGTAACGTTTCAGGTTATACACCCTTAGTCAGTTAGTATGACTAAGGGTGTATAACCTGAAACGTTACTGCTATTTTTGTACGTTTGAATCCTTCCCTAAATAAAGAAAAGATTTGGAAGATTATGCTGTGGATACCTTTGTTCATTGCCTGAACAGCATCATCCTGAGAGACATTGGGCTCCGGCAACAATTTATCTTTAAATTGAAGTGTTCTAGCTAAGCGTGCAGCACAGAATTGCATAGGCAAAACAATTTTTGCCTCTAGGCATAATACTAAATAAAAAAATCCCCAAATTGTAGAAATGTTTTAAATGCACTGTCACTTTAAGAATTTTTGATACCACAATTTGGCTGCCAGAAGTCTCTAAAACGATTGGTAAGTAGATCGACACTGAAGAGATTGAAATTCAATGACGCCGCTCCATGAATATCCAACAGCAGAGAGAAGTCACATGACCGGCAGAGAGAGGAAACTATGCAGCAAGTAAAAGGTGCGCGTTTCCCTCTGCCTACAACATAAGATGCAAGTAGCTGCAGCTGGTTTCAAACTCAAGCAGTTTGTCAGTTAGCCTGTTCTAGCTAAGCAAGCAAAGAAAACCAACTGCTAAATTTTAAGTTTATACATAAATCCCTGTATAAAACATAAGCCACACACATACTAATATAAAGTATTTCAACAAAATTAGCCCAAAGAGGAAAAACGTCCCAATAAAGGGAAGATTAACCCCTAGGCCCATATTTATCAAGGTCTGGCGGACCTGATCCAACACTGCGGATCAGGTCAGCCAGACCTCGCTGAATACGGCAAGCAATACGCTTGCTGTATTCAGCATTGCACCAGCAGCTCACAAGAGCTGCTGGTGCAACGCCGCCCCCTGCAGACTCGATCGGGTTGTATTGTGGCGATGTCTGTCCGCCTGCTCAGAGCAGGCGGACAGGTTATGGAGCAGGGGTCTTTGTGACCGCTGCTTCATAACTGATGTTTCGGGCGAGTCTGAAGACTTGCCAGAAACAGGGGCCATCAAGCTCCATAAGGAGCTTGATAAATAGAGCCCCTAGTCTCAACATACATAAAGTGCCTGCCCACTGCCAAAGAAAATCCTGTATAAAGGATTTCAAAAATGTCCCCATCTACTGCATATGAAATATTCTTCTGAAGTGCAAGTCTCCAAGACCTAGAAGACAAAAGCACTTACCTGCAGTCTAGATGTCAGGCAGGAAGACAGCTCACAAGGCGTGAAAGGACACATACTCCTTACAGAGACCTGTAGAAAAAGAAAGAACAGAGTAACTAACTCTGGCTTTCTGTACCATGGGCAGCAAAGCAAGGACAACCTCACAACTTCCTAACTGCTTAAAACCACCACTACTCTACTGAAGAGATTGACGTGGACCCAAATCCTTGCTTGCAGGGAAAAGTACCTGAAAAAGGAATTCATTTCTTCAGACACCAAACTTCACCTCCTCCATTGATAGAGGCAAAAATAATGACTGGGGATTATGGGTAGGGGAGTGACACAGCTTTGCTGTGGTGCTCTTTCCCTCCTCCTGCTGGCCAGGAGCGATATTCCCACTAGTAATTGAATGACGTCATGGAATCTCCATATAATAATTTTTTTTTAGGTTTAGTATCCCTTTAATTTGTTTCCTTTAAAATTACCTTAGGGGTTAAAAATACTTACCTCTTGCACTAAACCCGACCCTTTTTCACAGAACCATGAGGCGCGCTAATAGGAGGCTAAGTACTGGGATCCGCCAGCGTCAGGATTAGTTTGAGGGTCAGCATTAGTGTGGTCCTCCAACACGCTAGAGGTAAGTGTAACACTACAGGTGAACTTTTTCCCCTGTAGCAAAGGAACATATACATTTGTTTAATGAAAACTAATGTAAATGTTTAATAAATATTTGTGGGCTGATTTATTATGGCCCGAATGGGGCCAAATATCTGTTTCCACACGAGCCTTCAGGATCACCAGAAACAGGAGTTAAGAAGCAGCTCCTTAACTTGTCCGCTGCCACTGAGACTGCGGAGATCAATCCGCCCGATCATATACGTTCGGGTTGATTGACACCCCTGCTAGCGGCCGATTGGCCGTGAATCTGCATGGGGAGGCATTGCACAAGCAGATAACTAGAACTGCTTGTGCAATGTTACATGCTGACAGCGTATGCTGTCGGCATTCAGCGATATCTGGCGGACATGATATGCTACAGCGAACCTTGTCCGCCAGACATTGATAAATCGGCCCCTTAGTATTTGTTTAGTTTAACTGAACTACATTTTCGGAATATTTGGTCCGAATGATAAAGAATTTTTTTTTATTTTTTTTTAAGTATTATAATGCACTGCAGTTAAAGTCCGTCAAACATTTATGATTGAACATAAAAAAATATAAAACATAAAATTCCTGAGAGTGTGGTTCATTATATAAAACACACATAGAGAGTATATTATAGTTTATATTGGGTTTTGGGGCAGAGTAGAGTGGGTGGAGCTCTAGAAACTGTGGGTGTGGTCAATATTCCCATACAATTGGCATCTAGGGTTGCCAGGTGTCCTGTATTCAACTGGACAATCCAGTATTTTAGCAGGCTGTCCATTCTACACAAAACTAACCTGATATTTTTTTTTAAAGTCCCCGTGTATAAGCTAAATGTAAAAGGCCTTCTCTTACACAACACTTTTGAAATATGAAGCAGAAAGAAGTGGTAACAGTCAAGGGGGTCAAATCACTTCTGATTACATGTGTTAGTGCAGCAAAAGAAGTAAAATGATTGATTTGTAAGTTACTGGCAGCCAAAGGGTAAAATGACTACTCAGTTGTGCAAAATATACATGTGGGATCAAGAGTGGAAACTAAGGTAAATCTTTTAAGAGGGCATTGTGCGACCCCATGTACCATCATGACCAGTCACTGCCAGATTGCCCCGTATTTTTGTGGAGAACAGCTTGCAATTCTTTTGGCAGCTAAGCTATGAAGACAAAGCCACTATTATAATAACTTAATAATGTATGCATTAAATCGAGGAAAAAATTAACCTTAATCCTAATCAAACCAATTTCCAAAAGATTATATCAAGCAGCCCAAAACAACCCAATGCCCAAGGGCTTGTACACTAAGATTCCACCAACCAACCACTGTGAAGATGCACAAAAAGATGGTGCTATCAGATGCAATCCTTCCAGGAGAAAAAGGTCATAGGACACACAACAGGAAAACACAGTCATAAAACCTCTGCCGTGATGTCATGTGAGGGGTCACAGTAGTCAGGTGAGGTAGGAAAATTGAATTTCTTGGACAACAATCTACAGGTGATTACTCTTTTACAGGATTGTGTCAAACCACCTTATGACTGTACACAAAATCAGGATTTGATTGGCTGGGATTACTTTCTTGGTGTGGATGTTTGACAATAAATATGTTGTTGTGAAAAGCAGCTTTTAAATCAGATAAGGGTCATTCCAGCATTCCCTGTATTCACACAGACTTAAGTATAGTGAAGCTACGTTACAATACAACTTTGTATAGTAAACGCTTCTCTTGCTATTAATTTCAACGTATTTTTCATTCACTTTAAAAGGGACAGTCTAGTCAAAATTAAACTTTCATGATTCAGATAGGGAATGCAATGTTAAACAACTTTCCAATTTATCATTAAATTTGTTTTGTTCTCTTGGTATTCTTTGTTAAAAGCTAAACCTAGGTAGGCTCATATGCTAATTTCTAAACCCATATGCTAATTAGCTTGTGGTTTTTTAAACTAAAGATAAAATGGTAGTAGTTAAGCCTGACACGTTATACTCACTGGTCTGTCATTTTAAGGGGCTTTTTTTATAGCTATAATGAAATTAAGAATGGCTTAAAACGACATCCCTCACTTTATCTGAATTGTAAAAGAAAAAATTTAGGTTTCGTGTAACGTTGAGCATAAAGGTTTGTTTTTAAAAAAAAATCAAATTTACTTTGTTCTGTTGGTATCCTTTGTTGAGAGATAGGTTAGCACATGTTAGGAACACTATATGGCAGCAGTTTTGCAAGAATACGTTTAACAATGAGATCTATATTTGCAAGACCTACCACCTACTTAAGTATGCTCTTTAACAAACACTACCATGAGAACAAAGCTAATCTGATAACAGAAATACATTGGAATCCTTTTTTTTAAAAAAAAAAAAAACCTTAATGCTTTGTCTGATTCACAAAATAAAAAAATTAGGTTTCATATCCCTTTAATTGGAAAAAAATTGAATAAATCACTTTGTGTTCAAAAATAAACTTCCACATATCCAGTTGCTATGTAACTAATGGGCACGAGGAGCTGCTAAGTCATTGCTTGGCATCTTTTGGCTTCTGATTAAAGGCTGCATTTCTGTTCAAGTGGCACTAACCTTTTGGAATATTAGTTTAATTATTAAACAAAATATGGCAGACTGAGTGACTATAGGGAAAAAATAACACATTGATGTGGAACGGTAAATACCTCATTATTTTAATTATGGTGTAGAAGAGATGTTAAGTAAAAGCCAAACAACGATTTCTGCTGTTTCAGGATATCCAATTGTTTATCAGTATTTAACAAAACAGCTGCCCATATTGGCTCCAGTAACACAACATTCTAAAGTTATTTCTGCCTCGGAATACACTTGCTATAGTTAATCTCCCCAGGCGTTTGTTTTAAAGTTGCCTACGTGGGTAAGGAGATGGCACAGTACCAGTTTAATTAACTTTACCAGCCAAAGGGCCAATACACATCCCAACTGTAGGTGTATTGAATAAAATATCTCTCCTGCCTGCTTCCTACATCCCACAATTATTATTATACTTTATTTATGAAGCGCCAACATATTCCGCAGCGCTGTCCATGGATACAATTCATTTAAATAAAACAATACAAGACTTGTATGGGACAGGACAAAATTTACAAACACATACAGGAGGGATTGAGGGCCCTATTCCCGTGGGAACTTACAATCTAGAAACTCAGTCAAGGGAGGTGTTATCGTGTATACAAAACTAAAACGAATTGTATTTACCAGACAGACTTAATAAATGAACACATACAGTATAACAAAGCAGTTTATTTTACCTTAAATTACATCTTCGTGTGCGTAACAGCGTCTTGTAAACCATAGTCTGTTCCTTTTGACAACAGTGGCAGCTAAAAGAGTAGATGCGAACAGATGATATCCTTATTAACTATGTATATGCTCTTAAAGGGACACTGTACCCAAATTTTTTCTTTCATGATTCAGATAGAGCATGCAATTTTAAGCATCTTTCTAATTTACTCCTATTGTCAAATTTTCTTCATTCTCTTGGTATCTATATTTGAAAAGCAAGAATTTAAGTTTAGATGCCGGCCCATTTTTGGTGAACAACCTGGGTTGTCCTTGCTGATTGGACAGCACCAATAAACAAGTGCTGTCCATGGTCTAAACCAGAAATTGGCTGGCTTCTTAGCTTAGATGTCTTCTTTTTCAAATAAAGAAAGCAAGAGAACGAAGAAAAATTGATAATAGGAATAAATTAGAAAGTTGCTTAAAATTGCTTGCTCTATATGAATCACAAAAGAAAAAATTTGGGTTCAGTGTCCCTTTAATTAGATTTTCTATGTAACCTACATTAACAAAATATTCAGTGTGGTTGTATAAACAAAAAATATCTTGTTTTAGTTACATACTATACACAATTAAAGGGACAGTCTACTTGAAAATGTTTATATTGTTTAAAAAGATATATAATCCCTTTATTAACCATTCCCCAGTTTGGCATAACCAACACAGTTATATATTTGTTTTAATATGATTTTTATTGGTTTTCCAAAGAACAAACAAATACTTAAAGAGCAGTTAACAGAAAGGAATTAAACCATTCATGGTTTATTTCTTTCTTTTTCCACATTTAACAACAAATCCATATCAAGGATAGACAGAGATCTTCAACATATTCAATACAATACATATACAATTCATCAATTACTATAAACTTAATAACTTAGTTTACACAACTGAGTTTAGGCATGAATGACCGAAAGAGAGAAAAAAAAAACAAAAAAAAAAACACCAAATCTTCACCCCCCATCTCTCTCAATTCCCCTCATGTCATCTCAGTCCAATGGATTAGAGAGTATTTTAATCATCTAACCAAGCACAGTGGAATTGTCCTGAATGTATATTCAATAATACATATTCAGAATTATTAAAAACAACATTTATGCTTACCTGATAAATATATTTATTTGTTTCCAGATATGGTGAGTCCACAGCTTGAGTAATTACTGTTGGGAATATCACTCCTGGCCAGCAGGAGGAGGAAAAGAGCACCACAGTTAAACTGCTAAGTATCACTCCCTTACCCACAACCCCCAGTCATTTGTCTGAAGGGAAATGGAGAAAAAGGAGTAACACAAGGTGTAGAGGTGCCTGAGGTTATAGTGAAAAGAACAACTGTCTTAAAATAAAGGGTGGATCCGTGGACTCACCATTAGACATGTGCAATTCGGTTCGGTTCGATTCGGAAATTCGGAAAATTCGGAGATTCGGATCGAACCGAATTTCCGAATTAAAATACTGCCGAATTTACCGAATAAATCCGAATTAGTTTGGATTTATTCTGTAAATTCGGATGGCCATGGATTTCACTAGTATTGTACAGTATATTAGGTTATATCACTCTGCTATGGGTTACACCTAATATACAGTACATAATACTAGTCTAATCCCACCTAACACTTACCGAAATTCTAAATTTCCGAACCGAATCGAACCGAATCCAGCCGAATTTATTCGAATCCGAATGAATCCGAAACAAATCCAAACCGAATTTATTTGAATCCGAATTAATCCGAAACAAATCCGAACCGAATTGATTCAAATTTTTCCGAATTTGAAAAAATCTGAATCGATCCGAACCAAATTTTTTCGCCATGCACATGTCTACTCACCATATCCGGAAATAAATAAATTTATCAGGTAAGCATAAATTTAGTTTTTCTTTCCTAAGATATGGTCAGTCCACGGCTTGAGTAATTACTGTTGGGAACCAATACCCAAGCTAGAGGACACGGATAAATAGGGAAGACCAAGTTGCAGCCTTGCAAATTTGTTCCACAGAAGCTTCATTTTTGAAAGCCCAAGAAGAGGAAACAGCTTTTGTGAAATGAGCCCCAATTCTCTGAGGAGGCTGCTGTCCAGCAGTCTCATAAGCCAAACGAATTATACTTCGTAACCAAAAAGAAAGTAGTAGCAGTACTAGCAGTAGCTTTCTGACCTTTACTTTTCACAGATAAACAGACAAAGGGGGTAACAGACAAAGAGGGCAGAGGACTGGAGAAAATCCTTAGTCGCCTGTAAGTAGAATTTAAGAGCAAGTACAACATCCAAATTGTGTAACAAATGTTCTTTGGAAAAAGAAGGATTAGGACATAGAGAGGGAACAACAATTTCCTGATTGATACTTCTATTAGAAACAACCTTAGGAAGGAAACCTAACTTAGTATGAAGAACCGCCTTATCAGCATGAAAAATAAGATAAGGGGAATCACAATGTAGAGCTGAGAGTTCCAAGACTCTTTGAGCAGAAGAGAAAGCAACAAGAAACAAAATCTTCCAAGATAACAACTTAATGGACCAGTAAACACAGCAGATTTGCATAATCAACAAATGCAAGATAACAAGACAATACAATAGCATTTACTCTGAATTTAAAATGAGTAGTAGATTCTTTTTTAACACATTTCAAAGTTATGTATATTTCCACTCCCCCTGTACCATGTGATAGCAATCAGCCAATCACAAATGCATATACGTATAGTCTGAGTTCTTGCACATGCTCAGTAGGAGCTGGCGACTCAAAAAAAGTGTAAATATAAAAGACTGTGCACATTTTTTTTAATGGAAGTAAATTGGAAAGTTGTTTAAAATTACATGCTGTATCTGAATCATAAAAATTTAATAAAACCGAGTGTCCCTTTAATGTCTATGGAATGCAACGGCTCAAACCGAGCCAGCTGTAAAACTTTAAGAACAAGGTTAAGGCTCCAAGGAGGAGCAACAGGCTTTAAAAACTGATAAAGCAGAAATCTGACCCTTCAGGGTACTGACTGACAATCCCTTCTCCAGGCTTTCTTGAAGAAAAGATAAAATTCTAGGAATTCTAATTCTACTCTAAGAGTAGCCCTTGGATTAACACCAATAAAGATATATATGCCATATCTTATAGTAAATCTTTTTAGTAACAGGCTTGCAAGCCTGAATCATGGTTTCAATGACCACGCTTAGACAGAATTAAGAGTTCAATCTCCAAGCAGTCAGTTTCAGAGAAACAAGATTTGGATGAAGGAAGGGACCCTGAATCAGGAGGTCCTTCCTCAGAAGTAGTCTCCAAGGTGGGAGAGATTACATCTCCACTAGGTCTGCAAGCCAGATCCTGCAAGACCATGCAAGGGCTATTAGATTCACTGACACCCTCTCCTGTTTGATATGAGCAATGACTCGTGGAAGGAGAGCAAATGGAGGAAACAGGTATGCCAACCTGAAAACCCAAGGAAACGTCAGAGCATCTATCATAACGCCCTGCAGATCTCTTGATCTTGAGCCGTACCTTGGAAGCTTGGCGTTCTGACGGGACGCCATCAGATCTAACTCCGGCACCCCCTATTTGAGGACTAAACTGGAAAACACCTCAGGGTAGTTTTTCTCTCTGCTCAGAAAATCCGCTTCCCAGTTGTCTACTCCTGGAATGTGGATGGCAGATAGACAGCAATTGTGGGTCTCTGCCCACTGAAGAATCCGAGTAACCTCCTTCATGGCTAAGGAACTCAGAGTTCCTCCCTGGTGATTGATGTAAGCCACAGAGGTTATGTTGTCTGACTGGAACCTGATAAACTGGGCTGAGGACAACTGAGGCCAAGCCAATAGAGCATTTTAAATCACCATCAACTCCAAGATGTTGTTGGGAAGAGCAGACTCCTCCCGAGTCCAAAAGGTCCTGAGATTTTAACGAGTTCCAGACTGCTCCCCAGCCTAGCAGGCTGGCGTCCATGGTCATGATCACCCAGGAAGGTCTCTGAAAGCATGTGCCCTGAGACAGATGTTCCTGAGAAATCCACCACGAGAGAGAATCCCTTGATGGCTGATCTAACTCTATTCTCTGAGATAGATCCGCATGGTCGCCATTCCATTGTCTGAGCATGCACAACTGGAGAGCTCTCAAATGGAATCGAGCAAAAGGAATGATGTCCATGGAAGCCACCATCAGACCGATTACCTCCATACATTGAGCCACTGAAGGATGAGCAGTAGCCTGAAGAGAGAGGCAAGAGCAAATGATTTTGTTTTTCCTGACCTCTGAGAATCCATTATGGTCCCTAGGAACACTACTCTTGTAGCAGGGGAAAGTGTTTTTTTCCAGATTCACATTCCATCCGTGGGAACGAAGAAAAGACAACAATATCTCTGTGTGAGATTTTGCTTGTTGAAAAGATGGCGCCTGAACCAATATGTCATCCAGGTAGGGTGCCACAGCAATTTCACGAGAACAGGTCACTACCAAAAGAGCCCCCAGAACCTTTGAAAAAATTCTGGGAGCCGTGGCTAGACCAAATGGAAGGGACAAACTGGAAATGTTTGTCCAGAAAAGCAAATCTCAGGAATCTGTGATGGTCCTTGTGAATAGGAACATGAAGATATGCATCCATTAGGTCTATGGTTTTCATGAACTAACCCTCTTGTACTAAAGGTAGGATGGAGCGTATAGTCTCCATCTTAAAGGATGGAACTTTGAGAAACTTGTTTAGACACTAAGTCTAGAATGGGATGGAAAGTTCCCTCTTTTTTGGGAACCACAAATAGGTTGGAGTAGCACCCGAGACCCTGTTCCTGCACTGGAACTGGAACTATCACTCCAAGGGAGGAAAGATGTTGTATACATTTCACAAACGCCTCTCTCTTTATCTGGTCTGTAGATAATCTTGAGAGAAGGAATCTGCCTCTGGGAGGAAAAGTCTTGAAATCCAATTTGTAACCCTGGGATACTATGTCCACAGTCCAGGGATCTGGGACATCTCGTATCTAGGCCTGAGAGAACTGAGAAAGTCTGCCCCCCACTTAATCCGATCCCGGATTGGGGGCAAACCTTTCATGCTGATTTGGAATCAGCTGCAGGTTTCTTTGATGGTTTCCCATTGTTCCAAGACTGCTTGGGTTTCCAAGAAGACTTGGATTCTTCCTGCTTGGAAGAAGTAGGGGAAGGCTTTCCTCTGAAGTTACAAAAGGAATGAAAATTACTCTGACGTCCTTTAGGCCTATTCTTCTTATTTTGAGGTAGAAAAGACCGTTTCCCACTCGTAATATCAGAGATAATTTCTGCCAAACCAGGTCCAAACAAGGTTTTGCCCTTGTAAGGAATCGCCAGAAGCGTCTGCAGACCGGGATTTCAACCATAACGTCCTGCAGGCTAGGACAGCGAAACAAGAAGTTTTAGCTCCTAGTTAGAGATGTCGCGAATAGTTCCCGGAGAACATAGCTTGTTCGCCGCAGCGGGCGAACATATGCAATGTTCGGTCTGCCCCCTATTCGTCATCATTGAGTAAACTTTGACCCTGTACCTAACAGTCAGCAGACACATTCCAGCCAATCAGCAGCAGACCCTCCCTCCCAGACCCTCCCACCTCCTGGACAGCATCCATTTTAGATTCATTCGAAAGCTGCATTCTTAGTGAGAGGAGGGACAGTGTAGCTGCTGCTGATTTAATAGGGAAATCGATAGCTAGGCTAGTGTATTCAGTGTCCACTACCGTCCTGAAGGACTCATCTGATCTCTGCTGTAAGGACAGCACCCCAAAAAGCCCTTTTTAGGGCTAGAACATCAGTCTGCTTTTTTTTTTTTCCTGTGTAATCTAATTGCAGTTGCCTGCCTGCCTGCCAGCATGTGTGTCAGGCTCACAGCGTATACTGTGCCCACTTGCCCAGTGCCACCACTCATATCTGGTGTAACAGTAGTGTACATTTAAATAAAACAACACTTTTTTGACTGTGAAATAATAGCAGTCAGTTTGCTTCACACGTGTGCATTTCAGGGCACAGTGTCACACCAGTGCAACTCATATCTGGTGTAACACTAGTGTACATTAACCCCTTAAGGACCAAGGCCATTTTTCAATTTCTTTCCCTTAAGGACCAGGGCTATTTTTACATTTCTGCAGTGTTTGTGTTTAGCTGTAATTTCCCTCTTACTCATTTACTGTACCCACACATATTATATACCGTTTTTCTCGCCACTAAATGGACTTTCTAAAGATACCATTATTTTCATCATATCTTATAATTTATTATTAAAAATATTATAAAATATGAGGAAAAAATGAAAAAAAACCCCACACTTTTTCTAACTTTGACCCCCAAAATCTGTTACACATTTACAACCACCAAAAAACAACCATGCTAAATAGTTTCTAAATTTTGTCCTGAGTTTAGAAATACCCAATGTAAACATGTTCTTTGCTTTTTTTGCAAGTTATAGGGAAATAAATACAAGAAGCACTTTGCTATTTCAAAACCACTTTTTTTCAAAATGAGCGCTAGTTACATTGGAACCCTGATATCTGTCAGGAATACCTGAATATCCCTTGACATGTATATATTTTTTTTTAGAAGGCATCCCAAAGTATTGATCTAGGCCCATTTTGGTATATTTCATGCCACCATTTCACCGCCAAATGCGATCAAATTTAAAAACAAAACTTAAATTTTTTCGCAATTTTAGGTTTCTCACTGAAATTATTTACAAACAGCTTGTGCAATTATGGCACAAATGGTTGTAAATGCTTCTCTGGGATTCCCTTTGTTCAGAAATAGCAGACATATATGACTTTGGCGTTGCTTTCTGGTAATTAGAAGGCCGCTAAATGCTGCTGCGCATCACACGTGTATTATGGCTAGCAGTGAAGGGGTTAATTAGGTAGTTTGTAGGGAGCTTGCAGGGTTAATTTTAGCTTTAGTGTAGAGATCAGCCTCCCACCTGACACATCAGACCCACTGATCCCTCCCAAACAGCTCCCTTCCCTCCCCCACCCCACAATTGTCCCCGCCATCTTAAGTACTGGCAGAAAGTCTGCCAGTACTAAAATAAAAGGTTTTGATTTTTTTTTTAGCATATTTACATATGCTGTGGTGTAGCATCCCCCCTTAGCCCCCAACCTCCCTGATCCCCCCCAAAACAGCTCTCTAACCCTCCCCATCTGCCTTATTGGCGGCCATCTTGGGTACTGGCAGTCTGCCAGTACCCAGTTTGCAAAAAAAAGTAGTTTTTTTCTGTTTTTATTTTTTTTGTAGTGTAGCTCCCCCCCCACAGACCAACCCCCACCACCTGCCTGATCTTTTTAAAAAAAAAAAAATTATTCCTTTTTTTTTTTTAATTTTACGCCAACTTTTTCTGTAGTGTAGCGGTTCCCACCCGCTCCCTCCCCGTGCACACGCCCGCCCCCGTCCTCCCGTGCACGCCCCCGGACATCCCCGCCCATGATCCCGCCCCCCTCCACATCACCGATGGCCGCCACCCGCCTCCCACACAGGCTCCCACCCACCAACGATACCGGCCATCGATGTCCGATGCAGAGAGGGCTACAGAGTGTCTCTCTCTGCATCTGATGGCCAAGGGGTGTTATTGCAGGATGCCTCGATATCAAGGCATCACTGCAATAACCGGAAAGCGTCTGGAAGTGAGCAGGATCGCTTCCAGCCACTTTAAACCCCTAATGTCGTACAGGGTACGTCTCTGGTCTTTTAAGACCAGGTTGTGTGCGACATACCCTGTACGACACGCGTCGTTAAGGGGTTAAAAAAAAACTAGAAATTTGACTGTGAAATAATAGCAGTCAGTTTCCTTCACGCGTGTGCGTTTCAGGGCCTGCCAGGGCACAGTGTCACACCAGTGCAACTCATATCTGGTGTAACAGTAGTGTACATTTAAAAAAAAAAATACAATTTTGACTGTAATAGATTGAATAGCAGTTAGTTGTCTGCAAGCGTGTGTGTCAGGCCTACAGCGTCTACTCTGCCAACTTCTGCCAGTGCCACTCATATCTGTTGTCACAGTAGCTTGCACGCATAGTACCATTAATCGAAAAAAAATGACAGGCAGAGGCAGGCCACCCCACAGGGGCCGTCGTGGTGCTGTGATTCCCTTTGGCCCTAGAATAATGCCCAGTGTTCAGAGGCCACGTACCCTGAACTCGAAAAGTTCTGAGGACATAGTTGACTGGCTAACACAGGACACCCAATCTTCTACAGCTTCCGCTCGGAACCTTGACGCACCATCCTCCTCCAGCTTAGCTTCGGGCACCTCTCCAGTTACCACTCGCCCGCCTGCCGCCACCACCAACACTAGCACCACAGCCGCTTCACTTGATCTGTCAGATGAGTTATTTACACATCAGTTGGAAGAAATGAGTGATGCGCAACCATTATTGCCAGAGGATGTAGATAACAGGGATATGTCTCAGTCAGGCAGCATTAGACACATGGACGTACTGTGTGATGATGATGATGATGATGTTGTACCCGCTGCTGCTTCCTTTGCTGAGTTGTCAGATACAAGTGAAGCGGTTGATGATGACGATGCATCCGTGGATGTCACGTGGGTGCCCGCTAGAAGAGAAGAACAGGGGGAAAGTTCAGATGGGGAGACAGAGAGGAGGAGGAGACGAGTTGGAAGCAGGGGGAGGTCATCGCAAAGAGCTAGTGGCACAGTCAGACAGCATGCATCGGCACCCGGGGTCAGCCAGACAGCACGCCAATCAACGCATGCTGTTGCCACAACCAGAATGCCGTCATCACAGAGCTCAGCAGTGTGGCATTTTTTTTGTGTGTCTGCCTCTGACAACAGCGATGCCATTTGCAACCTGTGCCAAAAGAAACTGAGTCGTGGGAAGTCCAACACCCACCTAGGTACAACTGCTTTGCAAAGGCACATGATCGCACATCACAAACGCCTATGGGATCAACACATGAGTACAAGCAGCACACAAACTCAAAGCCGCCATCCTCCTCCTGGTCCAGCATCTTCAGCCATGTCAACCACTGCTGTCCTCCTTGCCCCCTCTCAACCATCCGCCACTCCGTCTCTCGCCTTGAGCAGTTCCTGCTCATCTGCCCACAGTCCGGTGTCTGTCAAGGACATGTTTGAGCGTAAAGAAGCCAATGTCACAAAGTCACCCCCTTGCCCGGCATCTGACAGCTGGCTTGTCTGAACTCTTAGCCCGCCAGCTTTTACCATACAAGCTGGTGGAGTCTGAGGTGTTCCAAAAATTTGTAGCTATTGGGACACCACAGTGGAAGGTACCCGGACGAAATTTATTGGCACAAAAGGCAATCCCCAACCTGTACTCGATTGTGAAAAAGGAAGTAATGGCATGTCTGGCACACAGTGTTGGGGCAAGGCTCCATCTGACCACTGATACCTGGTCTGAAAAGCATGGTCAGGGCAGGTATATCACCTACACTGCGCATTGGGTAAACCTGCTGACGGCTGCCAAGCATGGAATGCGTGGCTCTGCAGAGGAGTTGGTGACACCGCCACGACTTGCAGGCAGGCCTGCTGCCACCTCCTCTACTCCTCCTACTCCATCGTCTTCCATAACCTCCTCGGCTGAGTCCTCTTCTGCTGCTGCGTCTTGCTCCACATCAACGGCACTACCCCAGCTCCCCAGGTACTATTCCACATCCCGGATACGGCAGTGTCACGCTGTCTTGGGGTTGTCTTGCCTGAAAGCAGAGTCACACCGGACCAGCACTCCTGTCCGCCCTGAACGCACAGGTGGATCAGTGGCTGACTCCACACCAACTGGAGATTGGCAAAGTGGTTTGTGACAACGGAAGAAATTTGTTGGCGGCATTGAATTTGGGCAAGTTGACACATGTGCCGTGCATGGCACATGTGTGTAATCTGATCGTACAACGCTTTGTGCATAAGTACCCAGGCTTACAGGACATCCTGAAGCAGGCCAGGAAGGTGTGTGGCCATTTCAGGCGTTCCTACACGGCTATGGCGCACTTTTCAGATATCCATTGGCGAAAAAATATGCCAGCAAGGCGCTTGACTTGCGACAGCCCGACACGTTGGAATTCAACACTCCTAATGTTCGACCGCCTGCTCCAACAAGAAAAAGCTGTTAACGACTATTTGTATGACCGGGGTGCTAGGACAGCCACTGCTGAGCTGGGAATTTTTTTGCCACGTTACTGGACGCTCATGCGCAATGCCTGTAGGCTCATGCATTCTTTTGAGGAGGTGACAAACCTAGTCAGTCGCACCGAAGGCACCATCAGCGACATCATACCATTTGTTTTCTTCCTGGAGCGTGCCCTGCGAAGAGTGCTGGATCAGGCCGTAGATGAGCGTGAAGAGGAAGAGGAAGAGTTGTGGTCACCATCACCACCAGAAACAGCCTTATCAGCATCGCTTGCTGGACCTGCGGCAACGCTGGAAGAGAATTGTGAGGAAGAGAAGTCAGAGGAGGAATGTGGCTTTGAGGAGGAGGAGGAGGAAAACCAACCACAACAGGCATCCCAGGGTGCTCGTTGTCACCTATCTGGTACCCGTGGTGTTGTACGTGATACCTTCAGTGAGATCACTGAGGACGAGGAACGGGACAGGAGTAGCTTGGCATCTAACCTTGTGCAAATGAGGTCTTTCATGCTGTCGTGCCTGTTGAGGGACCCTCGTATAAAAAGGCTGAAGGAGAACGACCTGTACTGGGTGTCCACGCTACTAGACCCCCGGCATAAGCAGAAAGTGCCTGAAATGTTACCGAATTACCGCAAGTCGGAAAGGATGCAGCAGTTCCAAAATAAATTAAAAAGTATGCTTTACACAGCGTATAAGGGTGATGTCACAGCACATCGGGAATCTAACAGGGGAAAGAGGTGAAAGTAATCCTCCTCCTCCCACAACCACACCGGCAAGGACAGGACGCTTTACAGACGTGTTGTTGATGGAGGACATGCAGAGCTTTTTAAATCCTACGCATCACCACAGCCCTTTGGGGTCCACCCTCAGAGAAGGACTCGACCGACAGGTAGCAGACTACCTCGCCTTAACTGCAGATATCGACACTCTGAGGAGCGATGAACCCCTTGACTACTGGGCGTGCAGGCTTGACCTGTGGCCTGAGCTATCCTAATTTGCGATAAAACTTCTGGCCTGCCCCGCTTCAAGTGTCCTGTCAGAAAGGACCTTCAGTGCAGCAGGAGGTATTGTCACTGAGAAGAGAAGTCGCCTAGGTAAAAAAAAGTCTAGATTACCTCACCTTTATTAAGATGAATGAGGGATGGATCCTGAAGGGACTGACAGTGGGCGATACATTCGACTAAAAAAGGCCTGATGAGATGAGCTACCTTGGGCTAAAAATGGTCCACACGCTGCTGTTTTTTATCTCTGAATGCCGGATGACTTGCGTGACTTATCCGCCACCAACTAGGTTTCAAGCCAATGTTTTAGGGCACTTTCTGCCTGGGAAACAAACATCAATTTTTCAGGCATGTGTACATGCCTAATTTTTCTGGCCTCTGGTGCTGCACTGTGGCTTCAAAAACCAAACCAAAAAAAGGCACATAACAGGGATTAAACTGATAGGAATAGTACTACTTAATACACCTTATAATAACGCAGAGAGAGGAGTCTGAAGAAGAGGAGTCAGAGGAGGAAGGTGGCTTTGAGGAGGTGGAAGACCAAACACAGCAGGCGTCCCAGAGGGCTTGTTGTAACCTTTCGGGGACCCTTGGTGTTGTACGTGGCTGGGTGGAGGAAGAGACCTTCAATGACATCAGTGAAGACAAGGAACGGGACATGGCTAGCTTGGTATCCAACCTTGTGCAAATGGGGAGTTTGCGGTTGTGCAAATGGACTGTTTGCGGTTGTTTGCGGTGCGTTAAACGGGGAGTTTGGTCTGTCACTGTGAAGCGGGCGTAACCCTTACACTACCAGATCGATACAATATCATACCTGATGTTTTAAAGCACGTTATTCCAAACAATTTAGGAATGTTAGGTGATTTATGCCTTTTATGGATTAAAACCAGACTCTGCATCAACTATGTAATTTTCCATGGGAGTTTTGCCATGGATCCCCCTCCGGCATGCCACAGTCCAGGTGTTAGTCCCCTTGAAACAACTTTTCCATCACTATTGTGGCCAGAAAGAGTCCCTGTGGGTTTTAAAATTTGCCTGCCTATTGAAGTCTATGGCGGTTCGCCCGTTCGTGAACATTTGCGGAAGTTCGCGTTCGCCGTTCGCGAACGGAAAATTTTATGTTCGCGACATCACTACTCCTAGTCTAACAACCTGTAAAATGGCATCTGCAATAAAGGAATTGGCCAACTTAAAAGCTTTAATCCTATCTTGAATTTCATCTAAGGAATACTCTACTTGAAGAGAATCAGACAAGGCGTTGAACCAATAAGATGCCGCACTAGTCACGGTGGCAATACACACCGCAGGTTGCCATTGGAGACCTTGATGAACATAAATCTTTTTCAAATAAGCCCCCAGCTTCTTGTCGATCGGATCCTTAAAAGAGCAGCTATCCTCAATAGGAATAGTGGTTCACTTAGTGGAAATGGCCCCTTCAACTTTGGGTACAGTATACCAAGGGTCTTTAATGGAGTCCTTGACAGGAAACATTTTCCTTTAACAATACACAAAGGTGTTCAAGCTTAAATCTGAAGGATACCACCTCAGTCTCAGAAGAAGGAATTATACTGTCCGAATCTGAGATTTCACCCTCAAAAATTCCTGATGTATCTTCCTCATCAGACTTATGAGAAAGGGTAACTTGGGAAGCAGAACTGAGGACAGGTACCTTACTTTCTGAATTTCTAGATTTCCTCTTGCATTTTCCCTGTAATCTGGGAATGGCAGCTAATGCCGCAGATACCGCTTAAGATACCTGGGCAGCAATTTATGCTTTTAAATAAACTCCACTAGGAGTTAGAGGAACTGCAGGGCACTGCATGTGATGCCATTGTGGCTTGGGACGTAGCAGGAGAAAGCTGAGGTATTATTTTAACAGCATCATCCTGAGAGACATTAGGCTCAAAAATTTTACCATTAGTTTGCAAGGTTTTCTTGACACATGAAGAACAAAATTGCATAGGAGCTGCAATTTGTGCATCTAAACATAATAAGTATGAATTCATGAGAGCAGGCTCTTGCTCCATATCAGACATGTTGTGAACCAGTAAATAAACTTGTACAGGTAAGTTTCAAAGATTTTAATATTCAATTAAAATAAGCCAAGGAAAAAATACACTTTAAATTTTATCCCAAATTAGGATCTATCCCCAGCTAAAATTATGTGAGAAAAGTTAAGAACAAAACATTTAATAAACATCAAATACACTTCTAAAATACCCCTCAGGCAACTCCGCACCTCAATTTCTGAGGTGCCTTACTGCTACCAGTTAAGACCAGATCACCCAGAAAAGGAGAAAAACAACTTTTTCCTCAGAAACGTTATGAAGTAAAGCCGGTCATGTGACCGCAACTGCCGAGCTCAAATTACTGATGCGACACAGAGAGGCACTACTTCCTGGTACACTGAGTACCAGAAATAACTTTTTTCAAACCTGACAGTTTAAAATGTTGCATCGTTTTATTTTAAAGCAAAGGGGAAATGAATAAGCTGCTGAAATAGAAAATTCAGCCTTACTTTCAGTTTAAACTATTGTTTTATCAAGTAAATATGTGTCAGAAAAACAGAATTTATGCTTACCTGATAAATTACTTTCTCCAACGGTGTGTCCGGTCCACGGCGTCATCCTTACTTGTGGGATATTCTCTTCCCCAACAGGAAATGGCAAAGAGCCCAGCAAAGCTGGTCACATGATCCCTCCTAGGCTCCGCCTACCCCAGTCATTCGACCGACGTAAAGGAGGAATATGCATAGGAGAAATCATATGATACCGTGGTGACTGTAGTTAGAGAAAATAATTCATCAGACCTGATTAAAAAAACCAGGGCGGGCCGTGGACCGGACACACCGTTGGAGAAAGTAATTTATCAGGTAAGCATAAATTCTGTTTTCTCCAACATAGCTGTGTCCGGTCCACGGCGTCATCCTTACTTGTGGGAACCAATACCAAAGCTTTAGGACACGGATGATGGGAGGGAGCAAATCAGGTCACCTAGATGGAAGGCACCACGGCTTGCAAAACCTTTCTCCCAAAAATAGCCTCAGAAGAAGCAAAAGTATCAAATTTGTAAAATTTGGTAAAAGTGTGCAGTGAAGACCAAGTCGCTGCCTTACACATCTGATCAACAGAAGCCTCGTTCTTGAAGGCCCATGTGGAAGCCACAGCCCTAGTGGAGTGAGCTGTGATTCTTTCAGGAGGCTGCCGTCCGGCAGTCTCATAAGCCAATCGGATGATGCTTTTAAGCCAAAAAGAGAGAGAGGTAGAAGTTGCTTTTTGACCTCTCCTTTTACCTGAATAAACAACAAACAAAGAAGATGTTTGTCTGAAATCCTTTGTAGCCTCTAAATAGAATTTTAGAGCACGAACTACATCCAAATTGTGTAACAAACGATCCTTCTTTGAAACTGGATTCGGACACAAAGAAGGCACAACTATCTCCTGGTTAATATTTTTGTTAGAAACAACTTTCGGAAGAAAACCAGGTTTAGTACGCAAAACCACCTTATCTGCATGGAACACCAGATAAGGAGGAGAACACTGCAGAGCAGATAACTCTGAAACTCTTCTAGCAGAAGAAATTGCAACCAAAAACAAAACTTTCCAAGATAGTAACTTAATATCTACGGAATGTAAGGGTTCAAACGGAACCCCTTGAAGAACTGAAAGAACTAAATTGAGACTCCAAGGAGGAGTCAAAGGTTTGTAAACAGGCTTGATTCTAACCAGAGCCTGAACAAAAGCTTGAACATCTGGCACAGCCGCCAGCTTTTTGTGAAGTAAGACAGATAAAGCAGAAATCTGTCCCTTCAAAGAACTTGCAGATAATCCTTCTTGTAGAAAGGATAGAATCTTAGGAATTTTTATCTTGTTCCATGGGAATCCTTTAGATTCACACCAACAGATATATTTTTTCCATATTTTATGGTAAATTTTCCTAGTTACAGGCTTTCTAGCCTGAATAAGAGTATCAATGACAGAATCTGAAAAACCACGCTTTGATAAAATCAAGCGTTCAATCTCCAAGCAGTCAGTTGGAGTGAAGCCAGATTCGGATGTTCGAATGGACCTTGAACAAGAAGGTCCTGTCTCAAAGGTAGCTTCCATGGTGGAGCCGATGACATATTCACCAGGTCTGCATACCAAGTCCTGCGTGGCCACGCAGGAGCTATCAAGATCACCGAAGCCCTCTCCTGATTGATCCTGGCTACCAGCCTGGGAATGAGAGGAAACGGTGGGAATACATAGGCTAGGTTGAAGGTCCAAGGTGCTACTAGTGCATCTACTAGAGTCGCCTTGGGATCCCTGGATCTGGACCCGTAGCAAGGAACCTTGAAGTTCTGACGAGACGCCATCAGATCCATGTCTGGAATGCCCCATAATTGAGTTATTTGGGCAAAGATTTCCGGATGGAGTTCCCACTCCCCCGGATGGAAAGTCTGACGACTCAGAAAATCCGCTTCCCAATTTTCCACTCCTGGGATGTGGATTGCAGACAAGTGGCAGGAGTGATTCTCCGCCCATTGAATTATTTTGTTCACTTCTTCCATCGCCAGGGAACTCCTTGTTCCCCCCTGATGGTTGATATATGCAACAGTCGTCATGTTGTCTGATTGAAACCTTATGAATTTGGCCTTTGCTAGTTGAGGCCAAGCTTTGAGAGCATTGAATATCGCTCTCAGTTCCAGAATGTTTATCGGGAGAAGAGATTCTTCCCGAGACCACAGACCCTGAGCTTTCAGGGGTTCCCAGACCGCGCCCCAGCCCACCAGACTGGCGTCGGTCGTGACAATGACCCACTCTGGTCTGCGGAAGCTCATTCCCTGTGACAGGTTGTTCAGGGTCAGCCACCAACTGAGTGAATCTCTGGTTCCCTGATCTACTTGGATCGTCGGAGACAAGTCTGTATAATCCCCATTCCACTGTCTGAGCATGCACAGTTGTAATGGTCTTAGATGAATTCGTGCAAAAGGAACTATGTCCATTGCCGCAACCATCAAACCTATTACTTCCATGCACTGCGCTATGGAAGGAAGAAGAACAGAATGAAGTACTTGACAAGAGCTTAGAAGTTTTGATTTTCTGGCCTCTGTCAGAAAAATCTTCATTTCTAAGGAGTCTATTATTGTTCCCAAGAAGGGAACTCTTGTTGACGGGGACAGAGAACTTTTTTCTATGTTCACCTTCCACCCGTGAGATCTGAGAAAGGCTAGGACAATGTCCGTATGAGCCTTTGCCTTTGACAGAGACGACGCTTGAATCAGTATGTCGTCCAAGTAAGGTACTACTGCAATGCCCCTTGGTCTTAGCACCGCTAGAAGTGACCCTAGTACCTTTGTGAAAATCCTTGGAGCAGTGGCTAATCCGAATGGAAGTGCCACAAACTGGTAATGCTTGTCCAGAAACGCAAACCTTAGGAACCGATGATGTTCCTTGTGGATAGGAATATGCAGATACGCATCCTTTAAATCCACCGTGGTTCATGAATTGACCTTCCTGGATGGTAGGAAGAATTGTTCGAATGGTTTCCATTTTGAACGATGGAACCCTGAGAAATTTGTTTAGAATCTTGAGATCTAAAATTGGTCTGAATGTTCCCTCTTTTTTGGGAACTATGAACAGATTGGAGTAAAACCCCATCCCTTGTTCTCCTAATGGAACAGGATGAATCACTCCCATTCTTAACAGGTCTTCTACACAATGTAAGAATGCCTGTCTTTTTATTTGGTCTGAAGACAATTGAGACCTGTGGAACCTTCCCCTTGGGGGTAGTTCCTTGAATTCCAGGAGATAACCTTGAGAAACTATTTCTAGTGCCCAAGGATCCTGAACATCTCTTGCCCAAGCCTGAGCAAAGAGAGAGAGTCTGCCCCCCACCAGATCCGGTCCCGGATCGGGGGCCAATACTTCATGCTGTTTTAGTAGCAGTGGCAGGTTTCTTGGCCTGCTTACCCTTGTTCCAGCCTTGCATTGGTCTCCAGGCTGGTTTGGTTTGAGAACTATTACCCTCTTGCTTAGAGGGTGTAGAATTTGAGGCTGGTCCGTTTCTGCGAAAGGGACGAAAATTTGGCTTATTTTTAGCCTTAAAAGACCTATCCTGAGGAAGGGCGTGGCCCTTTCCCCCAGTGATGTCTGAAATAATCTCTTTCAAGTCAGGGCCAAATAGCGTTTTACCTTTGAAAGGGATGTTAAGCAATTTGTTCTTGGAGGACACATCCGCTGACCAAGACTTTAGCCAAAGCGCTCTGCGCGCCACAATTGCAAAACCTGAATTTTTCGCCGCTAATCTAGCTAATTGCAAAGTGGCGTCTAAGATAAAAGAGTTAGCCAATTTAAGTGCTTGAACTCTGTCCATAACCTCCTCATATGAAGAGTCTTTATTGAGCGACTTTTCTAGTTCTTCGAACCAGAAACACACTGCTGTAGTGACAGGAACAATGCATGAAATTGGTTGTAGAAGGTAACCTTGCTGAACAAACATCTTTTTAAGCAAACCCTCTAATTTTTTATCCATAGGATCTTTGAAAGCACAACTATCTTCTATAGGGATAGTAGTGCGTTTGTTTAGAGTAGAAACCGCCCCCTCGACCTTGGGGACTGTCTGCCATAAGTCCTTTCTGGGGTCGACCATAGGAAATAACTTTTTAAATATAGGGGGAGGAACAAAAGGTATGCCGGGCCTTTCCCATTCCTTATTTACAATGTCCGCCACCCGCTTGGGTATAGGAAAAGCATCGGGGGGCACCGGGACCTCTAGGAACTTGTCCATCTTACATAATTTCTCTGGAATGACCAAATTGTCACAATCATCCAGAGTAGATAACACCTCCTTAAGCAGAGCGCGGAGATGTTCCAATTTAAATTTAAAAATAATAACATCAGGTTCAGCTTGTTGAGAAATTTTTCCTGAATCTGAAATTTCTCCCTCAGACAAAACCTCCCTGCTGGCCCCTTCAGATTGGCGTGAGGGTACATTAGAACCATTATCATCAGCGTCCTCATGCTCTTCAGTATCTAAAACAGAGCAATCGCGCTTTCTCTGATAAGTAGGCATTTTGGACAAAATGTTTTTAATAGAATTATCCATTACAGCCGTTAATTGTTGCATAGTAAGAAGGATTGGCGCACTAGATGTACTAGGGGCCTCTTGTGTGGGCAAGACTGGTGTAGACATAGAAGGGGATGATGCAGTACCATGCTTACTCCCCTCGCTTGAGGAATCATTTTGGGCAACATCATTATCAGTGGCATCATTGTCCCTACTTTGTCCGGACACTAAGTCACATTCATCACATATATTTAAATGGGGAGGAACCTTGGCTTCCAAACATACAGAACATCGTCTATCTGATGGTTCAGACATGTTAACAGGCATAAACTTGATAACAAAGCACAAAAAAACGTTTTAAAATAAAACCGTTACTGTCACTTTAAATTTTAAACTGAACACACTTTATTACTGAATATGCGAAAAAGTATGAAGGAATTGTTCAAAATTCACCAAAATTTCACCACAGTGTCTTAAAGCCTTAAAAGTATTGCACACCAAATTTGAAAGCTTTAACTCTTAAAATAACGGAACCGGAGCCGTTTTTACATTTAACCCCTATACAGTCCCTGGTATCAGCTTTGCTGAGACTCAACCAAGCCCAGAGGGGAATACGATACCAAATGACGCCTTCTATAAGCTTTTTCAGTGGTTCTTAGCTCCTCACACATGCATCTGCATGCCTTGCTTTCCATAAACAACTGCGCATTAGTGGCGCGAAAATGAGGCTCTGCCTATGACTAGAAAAGGCCCCCAGTGAAAAAGGTGTCCAATACAGTGCCTGCCGTTTTTTTTAATACATCCCCAAGATTAAAAGAACTATTTATAGATAACATCCATTAAATATACTCATAATGTAATCGATTTAGCCCAGAAAAATGTCTACCAGTCTTTAAAGCCCTTGTGAAGCCCTTTATTCTTATACTAAACTAAGAAAATGGCTTACCGGTTCCCATAGGGAAAATGACAGCTTCCAGCATTACCAAGTCTTGTTAGAAATGTGTCATACCTCAAGCAGCAAAAGTCTGCTCACTGTTTCCCCCAACTGAAGTTAATTCATCTCAACAGTCCTGTGTGGAAACAGCCATCGATTTTAGTAACGGTTGCTAAAATCATTTTCCTCTTACAAACAGAAATCTTCATCTCTTTTCTGTTTCAGAGTAAATAGTACATACCAGCACTATTTTAAAATAACAAACTCTTGATTGAAGAATAAAACTACATTTAAACACCAAAAAAACTCTTAGCCATCTCCGTGGAGATGTTGCCTGTGCAACGGCAAAGAGAATGACTGGGGTAGGCGGAGCCTAGGAGGGATCATGTGACCAGCTTTGCTGGGCTCTTTGCCATTTCCTGTTGGGGAAGAGAATATCCCACAAGTAAGGATGACGCCGTGGACCGGACACACCTATGTTGGAGAAATAAAGCCTAATAAAAACATTTTACCCTTTCTTTTTAAAAGAGTTTAAATGTTAGTCTCACATGCTACAGTACCTGCTTCATGCCCCAGTGTAACCCATACAACAGGATTATCTATGTCCCAATAAAGAAGCAGTGTCTTAATTTATTAAGTGCATGGTCTCCCCAACTGTAAGAAAAAGCACTTACCTGCTCCGCTGTCCGGCATGTAGACAGTTACAACGTATGAGAGGACACAGTTCCTCACAGAGACCTTTGAAAAAGAAAGAACAGAGTAGCCAACTCTGGCTTTCTAAACTAGGACAGCAATTGTTAGGAAAATGCAGTAAGTACCTCTTCTGCTTTAAAGCCACCACTACCTGACTGCAAGGAATGACGTGGAATACGGCTATACCCCAAAACTTGCTTGTAGATAAAATCAAAAATTTTCTTCAGGCACCTAAACTTCAGCTCCTCCTTGCATTGAAGGCAAAGAGAATGACTGGGGGTTTGTGGGTGAGTGATTCTTAGCAGTTTAACTGTGGTGCTCTTTGCCTCCTCCTGCTGACCAGGAGTAATATTCCCAACAGTAATTACTCAAGCCGTGGACTCACCATATCTTAGGAAAGAAATGCTTTTTAGCTCTTGCAAAACCTAACATAGAAATATATATATATATTTATATGATAGCAACTAATTGCACTACTCATATATATATATGACCCGCTCCTTTAAATTCCCTGATTATCCCAATATATATCAGGAAAAATAGTGCACAGGGGGAAGAAAACATGAATTGTTTTACTTAACCCCTTAACGACACATGTCGTACAGGGTACGTCGCACACAACCTGGTCTTTAAAGACCAGCGACGTACCCTGTACGACATCAGGGTTTAAAGCGGCTGGAAGCGATCCTGATCGCTTCCAGCCGCTTTCAAGGTATTGCTGTGATGCCTCAACATTGAGGCATCACTGCAATACCTTTTTTCCCAAACCGATGCAGAGAGAGCCACTCTGTGGCCCTCTCTGCACCGGTTGCGATGGGCCCGATCGTTGGTGGGTGGGAGCAGCTTCAGGGAGGCGGGTGGGCGGCCCATCGCTACCCGGCATCCGGTTCCTGAATGTGCAATGTGCACGCCGGGTGCCGGGAGCGTGCGGGGGCCTGCAGGGAGCGCGCGATCGCGTAACAGCCACTGCCACCAATGAATTTATGAATGGGAGAGAGGGAGAGGGAGGGGGGGAGAGAGGGAGAGGGAGGGGGGGAAATAATTTTCAAAAGGATCTGGGAGGGGGAGAGGGAGGAGGGTATTAGGGGGGGCAGCTACACTACAGAAAACATTTAATTACATGAAAAAAAATAAAAATAAACATTTTTTGGAGGCAAATTGGGTACTGGCAGACAGCTGCCAGTACCCAAGATGGCAGCAAATAGGATGTGGGCAAGTGTTATAGAGCTGTTTGGGGGGGATCAGAGAGGTTAGGGGCTAAGGGGGGGGTCCATCACAGCTAAACATATATTTTTTTTTAAAAAAAAATTCATAAAAAAAAAAAAAAAGCCTTTTATTTTAGTACTGGCAGAGTTTCTGCCAGTACTTAAGATGGCGGGGACAATTGTGGGGTGGGGGAGGGAAGAGAGATGTTTGGGAGGGATCAGGGGGTGGGATCTTTCAGGTGGGAGGCTGATCTCTACACTAAAGCTAAAATTAACCCTGCAAGCTCCCTACAAGCTATCTAATTAACCCCTGCACTGCTGGGCATAATACACGTGTGATGCGCAGCAGCATTTAGCAGCCTTCTAATTACCAAAAAGCAACACAAAAGCCATATATGTCTGCTATTTCTGAACAAAGGGGATCCCAGAGAAGCATTTACAACCATTTATGTCATAATTGCACAAGTTGTTTGTAAATAATTTCAGTGAGAAACCTAAAATTGTAAAAAAATTTAACATTTTTTTTTATTTGATCGCATTTGGCGGTGACATGGTGGCATGAAATATACCAAGATGGGCCTAGATCAATACTTGGGGTTGTCTACTACACTACACTAAAGCTAAAATTAACCCTAGAAGCTCCCTACATGCTCCCTAATTAACCCCTTCACTGCTGGGCATAATACATGTGTGGTGCGCAGAGGCATTTAGCGGCCTTCTAATTACCAAAAAGCAATGCCAAAGCCATATATGTCTGCTATTTATGAACAAAGGGGATCCCAGAGAAGCGTTTACAACCATTTATGCCATAATTGCACAAGTTGTTTGCAAATAATTTCAGTGAGAAACCTAAAGTTTGTGAAAAAAAATTATGAAAAAGTGAATTTTTTCTTTATTTGATCTCATTTGGCGGTGAAATGGTGGCATGAAATATACCAAAATGGGCCTAGATCATTACTTTGGGATGTCTTCTAAAAAAAATATATACATGTCAAGGGATATTCAGGGATTCCTGAAAAATATCAGTGTCCCAATGTAACTAGCGCTAATTTTGAAAAAAAGTGGTTTGGAAATAGCAAAGTGCTA
Organism: Bombina bombina; assembly: GCF_027579735.1. Classification (NCBI taxonomy): domain Eukaryota; kingdom Metazoa; phylum Chordata; class Amphibia; order Anura; family Bombinatoridae; genus Bombina; species Bombina bombina. The sequence goes on along the minus strand of NC_069505.1, from coordinate 104,411,522 downwards.
CTTGTACTTATTGCCCTATAACTTGCGAAAAACGCAAAGAACATGTAAATATTGGGTATTTCTAAACTCAGGACAAAATTTAGAAACTATTTAGCATGGGTGTTTTTTGGTGGTTGTAGATGTGTAACAGATTTTGGGGGTCAAAGTTAGAAAAAGTGTGTTTTTTTCCATTTTTTCCTCATATTTTATAAATTTTTTTATAGTAAATTATAAGATATGATGAAAATAATGGTATCTTTAGAAAGTCCATTTAATGGCGAGAAAAACGGTATATAATATGTGTGGGTACAGTAAATGAGTAAGAGGAAAATTACAGCTAAACACAAACACCGCAGAAATGTAAAAATAGCCCTCGTCCTTAAGGGAAAGAAATTGAAAAATGGCTGTGTCCTTAAGGGGTTAAAGAGAAAAACTAGCTTCCCTATATCCAGCACCAGAGCATACGGTCTAAATTATAACTGAATCAATATAGAAATTAACAACCTCCAATCTGGTTCCTTAATAACTTCTCAACACTACAGCAGTTATACATCCATATTACATAAAAAAGATATACAAACCAATACATAATTATACTAAGTATTTATTGCTACAGGAGATTACACAGGTATAAATTGCATGTATAAAGATAAGTGTGGGCCCACTTCAACTATTGGTATACCAAAATAAGTCAGCTGACTTAAAAATATAAACATGGAAAAAAGAGAGTTCCTTTTAAAAGGATAGTTATAACGTTCCACTCTGCTTGTAAGTGTAACTTTTGCACCACACTTCTTTACTTTATTTCAATCTTCAGTGGGAGATTATGGCAAGGTGTTTAAACACTCACGGATATTTGTAATCCCACAGTCACAGCTTAATATTCTTGTGTGTCTATACAGCTTACTGAGTTAATTATTACTTATCCCAGATTCTCAGCATATATCACAAGCAAACGAAAACGCCTCACCAGGTAGGCGA